>NW_026059368.1:0-10089 GCF_023721935.1 Panthera uncia
AGGAAATCTTCAAAATCCTAGAGAAGAAAACAGGAGCAACCTCTTTAACCATGGCTGCAATAACTTCTTGATAGGCGTATCTCCGGAGGCATCAGAAATAAAAGCAAAAAATGAACTGTTGGGACCTCATGAAGATAAAAAGCTTCTACACAGCAGAGGAAACCATCAAGAACAACAACAACAACAAAAAAAAACAGCCCTCAGAATGGGAGAAGATATTTGCAAATGACATATTGGATAAAGAGTTACTATCCAAAATCTATAAAGAACTTATCAAATTCAACACCCAAAAAACAAATAATCCAGTGAAGAAATGGGCAGAAGACATGAATAGACACTTTTCAAAAGAAGACATCCAGGTGTCTAACTGACACATGAAAAGATGCTCAACATCACTCATCATCAGAGAAATACAAATGAAAACCACAGTGAGATACCACCTCACACTGGTCCTAATGACTAAAATTAACTCAGGAAACAACAGATGTTGATCAGCATGCAGAGAAAGGGGAATGCTTTTGCACTGTTGATGGGAATGCACACTGTTGTAGACACTCTGGAAAACAGTATGGAGGTTCCTCAAAAATCAAAAGTAGCACTACCAGGCTCAGCTTGGCGGGGAACAAAGGTGCTGGCAAGCTCCATATCCCTCTCCCATCCCACAGCTGAAATTCCAAAGGGAACTAGTTCCCGTCACCGAACTTGCTTGCACCACGCAAACACCCAATGCTGTGCTTCTGTGGATCCATCTTGCTGACGGGTCTGCCTCCCTCCCTGTGCTGCAGGACCACTCACACAGGTGACCACCGATGGCAAAGCGAGCTACGCCTGCCCCTCCTGCCCTTGTGCACCTTGCGGATCCACCCCAGCTAATACGTCAGATACAATCAACGCAACACCACAAGCCTGGCAGTGTGCAAGTAGCCCAGACAGGGGCCAAACCACTCCACAGTAACTCCTACCCCTAGAAGAGGGGAAGATAAGGTACACACCAGTCTACCTGTGGCCCCAGCGGTGGGCTGGGGGCAGACATCGGGTCTGACTACAGCCCCACCCACCAACACAAGTTATTCCGGATAGCACACGGGAAGTGCCCTGCAGTTTGGAGCCACTGCAGGGACTACCCAAAATGATGAAACGGAATAACTCTCCTCAAAAGGAACTCCAGGAAGTAGCGACAGCTAATGAATTGATCAAAAACAATTTAAGCAACATAATGGAAGAAGATTATAGAAAAAAAGTAATAACATTAATCGTTGGGCTTGAAAAAAGCATAGAGGACAGCACAGAATCTATTGCTACAGAGATCAAGGGATTAAGAAATAGTCATGAGGAGCTAAAAAAATGCTACAAAGTACAAATGAGGTGCAAAATAAAATGGAGGTGGACACAGCACGGATTGAAGAGGTAGAGGAGAGACTAGGTGAATTAGAAGATAAAATTATGAAAAAAGAGGAAGCTGAGAAAAAGAGAGTTAAAAAAATCCAGGAGTATGAGGAGAGAAATAGAGAACTAAGTGATGCAATACAATGGAACAATATCCGTATAATAGGAATTCCAGAAGAGGAAGAGAGAGAGAAAGGAGCTGAAGGTGTACTTGAACAAACCATGGCTGAGAACTTCCCTGATCTGGGGAAGGAAAAAGGCATTGAAATCCAAGAGGCACAGAGAACTCTCTTCAGAGGTAACTTGAATTGATCTTCTGCACAACATATCATAGTGAAACTGGAAAAATACAAGGATAAAGAGAAAATTCTGAAAGCAGCTAGGGATAAACACACTCTAACTTACAAAAGGAGACCCATAAGACTAGTGGCAGACCTGTCTACTGAAACTTGTCAGGCCCAAAAGGAATGGTAGGAAATCTTCAATGTGATGAACAGAAAAAATATGCAGCTGAGAATCCTTTATCCAGCAAGTCTGTCACTCAGAAGAGAAGGAGAGATAAAGGTCTTCTCAAACAAACACAAACTGAAGGAATTCATCACCACTAAACCAGCCCTACGAGAGATCCTAAGGGGGACTCTGTGAGCGAAATGTTGCAAGGACTAGAAAGTACAATAGACACCACTACAAGCATGAAACATACAGGCATCACAATGACTCTAAACCCATATCTTTCTATAACACTGAATGTAAATGAACTAAATGCTCCAACCGAAAGACATAGGGTATGATAATGTATAAAAAAACAAGACTATTTGCTGTCTACAAGAGACTCATTTTAGACCTGAGGATACTTCAGATTGAAAGTGAGGAGATGGAGAACTATCTATCATGCTACTGGAAGTCAAAAGAAAGCTGAAGTAGCCATACTTATATCAGACAACTAGACTTTAAATTAAAGGCTGTAACAAGAGATGAAGAAGGGCATTAAATAATAATTACAGGGTCTATCTATCAGGACGAACTAACAATTATAAATGTCTATGCGCTGAAAACGGGAGCCCCCAAATATGTAAAAGAATTAATCACAAACATAAGCAACCTTATTGATAAGAATGTGGTAATTGCAGGGGACTTTAATACTCCACTAACAACAATGGACAAATCAGCTTGACACAGGATCAATAAAGAAACAAGGGCCCTGAATGATACACTGGATCAGATGGACTTGACAGATATATTTAGAGCTCTGCATCCCAAAATGAAAAAATATACTTTCTTCTCGTGTGCACATTGACCATTCTCCAAGATAGATCACATACTGGGTCACAAAACAGCCCTTCATAAGTATACAAGAATTGAGATCATACCATGCACACTTTCAGACCACAATGCAATGAACCTTGAAATCAACCACAGGAAAATGCCTGGAAAACCTCCAAAAGAATGGAGGTTAAAGAACACCCTACTAAAGAATGAATGGGTCAACCAGGCAATTAGAGAAGATATTAAAAAACATATGGAAACAAATTAAAATGAATATACAACAATCCAAATGTTTTGAGATGTGGCGAAGGCAGTCCTGAGAGGAAAATACATTGCAATCCAGGCCTATCTCAAGAAACAAGAAAAATCCCAAATACAAAATCTAACAGCACACCTAAAGGAAATAGAAGCAGAACAGCAAAGACACCCCAAACCCAGCAGAAGAAGAGAAATAATACACGTCAGAGCAGAAATAAACAATATAGAATCTAAAACAACTGTAGAGCGGATCAATGAAACAAAGGGTTGTTTTTTTTTTTTTTGAAAAAATAAACAAAATTGATAAACCTCTAGCCAGGCTTCTCAAAACGAAAAGGGAGATGACCCACATAGATAAAATCATGAAAGAAAATAGAATTATTATGGGGTCCTTGGGTGGAGTTGGTTAAACTCGGCTCAGGTCATGATTGCACAGTTTGTGAGTTCGAACCACGCATCAGGTTCTGTTCTGACAGCTCAGAGCCTGGAGCCTGCCTCAGATTCTGTGTCTCCCTCTCTCTCTGACTCTCTCCCACTTGTGCTCTCTCTTTCTCTCTCACATCTCTCCCTGTCTCTCTCTCAAAACTAAATACAATGTAAAAAAAGATTAATTTTTAAAATGGATTTATTACAACCAATCCCTCAGAAACACAAACAATTGTCAGGGAATAGTATGAAAAATTATATGCCAACAAAGTGGAAAACCTGGAAGAAATGGACAATTCCTAAGCACCCACACACTACCAATACTCAAACAGAAAGAAATAGAAAATTTGAACAGACCCATAACCAATGAAGAAATTGAATCAGTTATCAAAATCTCCAAACAGATAAGAGTCCAGGACCAGATGGCTTCCCAGGGGAATTCTACCAGACATTTAAATCAGAGATAATACCTATTCTTCTCAAGTTGTTCCAAAGAATAGAAATGGAAGGAAAACTTCCAGACTCGTTTGATGAAGCCAGCATTAATTTGATTCACAAACCAGGCAGAGGCCGAGCAAAAAAAGAAAACTACAGGCCACTATCCTTGATGAATATGGATGCAAAAATTCTCACCAAGATACTAGCAAATCGAATTCAACAGCATATAAAAAGAATTATTCACCATGATCAAGTGGGTGAATATGAATCATTCCTCGGTTACAAGGCTGGTTCAACATTCACAAATCAATCATTGTGACACATCACATTAATAAAAGAAAAGATAAGAACCATATGATCCTGTCAATCGATGCAGAAAAAAAATTTGACTAGATTCAGCATCCTTTCTGAATAAAAAAAATCTCAAGAAAGTCGGGATAGAAGGAACATACTTAAACACCCTAAAAGCCATCTATGAAAAGCCCACAGCTATTACCATCCTCAATGGGAGAAAACAGAGAGTTTTCCCCCTGAGATCAGGAACACGACAGGGATGTCCAATCTCACCGCTAGTGTCTAACATAGTGTTGGAAGTGCTAGCATCAGCAATCAGACAACAAAAGGAAATCAAAGGCATCAAAATTGGCAAAGATGAAATCAAGCATTCACTTTTTGCAGATGATATGATACTAAACATTGAAAACCCGATAAACGCTACCAAAAGGCTGCTAGAAGTGATACATGAATTCTGCAAAGTCGCAGGATAAAAAATTGATGTATAGAAATCTGTTGCATTCTTATATACTAATAATTAAGCAAGAGAAAAATAAAGAAACTGAACCCATCCACAACTGCACCAAGAATCATAAAATACCTAGGAATAAACCTAACCAAAGATGTAAAAGATCTGTATGCTGAAAACTATAGAAAGCTTATGAAGGAAGTTGTAGAAGATACCAAGAAATGGAAAAACATTCCATGCCCATGGATTGGAAGAATAAATATTGTTAAAATGTCAATACTACCCAAAGCAATCTACATATTCAATGCAAACCCAATCAAAATTGCACCATCATTCTTCTCCAAGCTAGAAGAAGGAATCCTAAAATTTGAATGGAATCACAAAAGGCCCCGAATAGCCAAAGTAATATTGAAGAAGAAGACCAAAGTGAAAGGCATCACAATCCCAGACTTTAGCCACCACTCCAAAGCTGTAATCATCAAGACAGCATGGTATTGGCACAAAAACAGACACATGGACCAATAGAATAGAACAGAGACTCCAGAACTGGACCCACAAAAGTATGGCCAACCAATCTTTGACAAAGCAGGAAAGAATATCAACGTAAAAAAGACAGTCTGTTTAACAAATGGTGCTGGGAGACCTGGACAACAACATCTAGAAGAATGACACTAGACTACTTTCTTACACCATTCACAGAAACAAACTCAAAATGGATAAAGGACCTGAATGTGAGACAGGAAACCATCAAAACCCTAGAAGAGAAAGCAGGGAAAAAATCTCTGACCTCAGCTGCAGCAATTTCTTACTTGACACATCCCCAAAGGCAAGGGAATTAAAAGGAAAAATGAACTATTGGGACCTCATGAAGATAAAAAGCTTCTGCACAGCAAAGGAAACAACCAACAAAACTAAAAGGCAGCCAACAGAATGGGAAAAGATATTTGCAAATGACATATTGGACAAAGGGCTAGTATCCAAATTCTATAAAGAGTTCACCAAACTCCACACCCGAAAAGCAAATAATCCAGTGATGAAATGGGCAGAAAACATGAATAGACACTTCTCTAAAGAAGACATCCAGATGGCCAACAGGCACATGAAAAGATGTTCAACCTGGCTCCTCATCAGGGAAATACAAATCAAAACCACAGTCAGGTACCACCTCACGCCAGTCAGAGTGTGTCAAATGAACAAATCAGGAGATTCTAGATGCTGGTGAGGATGTGGAGAAACGGGAACCCTCTTGCACTGTTGGTGGGAATGAAAACTGTTGGTGGTGCAGTTGCTCTGGAAAACAGTGTGGAGTTTCCTCAAAAATTAAATATAGATCTACCCTATGACCCATCAATAGCACTTCTAGGAATTTATGCAGGGGATACAGGAGTGCTGATGCTTAGGGTCACTTTAACCCCAATGTTTGTAGCAGCAGTTTCAACCATAGCCAAATTATGGAAAGAGCCTAAATGTCCATCAACTGATGAATGGATGACAAAATTGTGGTTTATGTACACAATGGAATACTACCTGACAATGAGGAAGAATGAAATATGGCCTTTTGTAGCAACGTGGATGGAACTGGAGAGTGTTATGCTAAGTGAAATAAGTCATACAGAGAAAGACAGATACCATATGTTTTCACTCTTATGTGGATCCTGAGAAACTTAACAGAAGACCATGAGGGAGGGGAAGAAAAATAAAAGTTAGAGAGGGAGGGAGCCAAACCATACAAGACTCTTAAAAACTGAGAACAAACTGAGGGTTGATGGGGGGTGGGAGGGAGTGGAGGGTGGGTGATGGGTATTGAAGAGGACACCTGTGGGGATGAGCACTGGGTGTTGTATGGAAACCAATGTGACAATAAACTTCATATTAAAAATAAATAAATAAAAGTAGCACTACCCTACAACCCAGCAATTGCACTACTTGTTATTTATCCAAAGGATAGAAAAGTGTTGATTCGATGGGCACATGCATCCTAATATTTATAGCAGCACTTTCAACAATGGCCAAATTATGGAAACAGCCCAAATGTCCATTGACCGATTAATGGATAAAGAAGATGTTGTACAGATATACAATGGAATACTCCTCCGCAATGAAAAAAAAAAATGAGATCTTACCATTTAAAGTAAGGTGAATGGAAGTAGAGTGTATTATGCTAAGGGAAATAAGTCAGTCAGAGAAAGGCTAATATCATATTATTTCATTCATATGTGGAATTTAAGAAACATAACAGATGAAAATAGGGGAAGGAAAGGAAAAATAAGATAAGAACGGAGAAGGAGGCAAACCAAAAAAGAATCTTAAATACAGAGAACAAACTTAGGGCTGCTGGAGGGGAAGTAGGTAGGGGGATGAGCTAAATGAGTGACAGGCATTAAGGAGGGCGCTTGTTGGGATGAACATTGGGTGTTATATATAAGTGAATAGTCACTGGGTTCTACTCCTGAAGCAATAGTATACTGTGTGTGAATTAACTAATTTAAATAAATACATTCTAAATAATAACAAATAAATAGAACGTAGAGGGGTAACGAGTTGGTGGGCTACCTGAGTGCTTTTATACTATATCTAAGAAAAGTTTCCAAAATCTTTGCTCGTTGTACTGTTAGTTATGCTAAGTTAAGGAATAAATATTCATTCAACTTTGGCTCATTTCTAAATCAGATAAACTACTGAAACACTAATTACTGAATCAAAGTTAAGTTTGTGTACTTTTGTCATCAAGTTTTATTTGGTATACATAAGCTAAATATATTTGTATCTGTGGATAAACATTTAAAATTGTACTATGTACAGGATGTCAGCGAGATATCCATTCAGGAAACCCTAGCCTTTGTCCACTTGTAAAGATTAATAATTAGCTATCTATGAACAAAACCAACTCTAGAAGAGCACTAGAGTCCATTTAAGAGAATTCAGCAACCAAGTGTGTATAAAAACGTGAGAAAGACCACACAAAAAGAAGGAACAGATTCATTTTCCCTGAATCATCTTATTTCCCAGCCAGCATTGCTCATCGCCAAGAAAGAACACACCAGGTCGAAGGAATTCTAATGTAAAAAGGGAGAATGGAATGAGTTAACAGATTCCCCAGATTTTCCAGGCACTGCAAGAAGAACCTGCTTTGGTTTCCTCACCCCCAGAGATTGGCAAAGCTGAGATATCCAGAGAAGGTTAGGAAGCAGAGATTACCAGTACCAGACTTGTAGCAAGAATAACCACAGTTCCCGGTGGCCTGCTCTTCAGAAGACCCCTTCAACTCATTTGCCATTGAAGAAACTAATGGCCAGCACAACGTCTATAGACCCCCTACAAATATCACCAGTTTTTCCTGCACAGGGATTCATATTTGCAGACACCAGCCACCGGAGTCCCTCTTCAACATGTAATATGAAAACATGTAAGTAATACAACAAACTGGTGAAAGAAAGAATATAGTCAGATTCAGAATACTCTAATTATTTAATATTGTGGATTGTAATCACTTAAATCTAGTAAAAAGTTAAGCAATAATATTAAAAATAGCAATAATACAACAGTTTCTTAATATACAATATAAAAAGATGTAAATTGTGGCATCAAAAATGTAATGTGCGGAGAGCGTGAGAAAAAGGTAAGCTCTAGTATATGATTAAAGTTAAGATATTGTAAGTTTAAAATAGACGTTTGTATCTGTAAGATATTTAAGTAAGCCTCAGAGTAACCATGAATAAAATGGCTTATGTTAGATACAGGCAAGATAAAGAGAAGGGAATCAAGAGTATAACACTATGGAAACTTAATAGTTCTCCAAGGAAGACAGCAAAGGAAGGAGAAAGAAACAGGTGAACTAAACAACTGCTAAAAAAACAAAAAAAGTGTCAACAAAAAGCCCTTACCTCTAAATAGTTGCTTTATTGTAGATGGATTAAATGCTCAGTCAAAAGGCATAGAGTGACTGAATGGATAAAAAGAAAAAAGATCCAAGTATATTTTGCCTATGAGAGGTTTTAGCATCAAACACACACATAGACTTAAGAGAATGGATGGGTGAACAGGTCGGAAGATGGCGGCATAGGAGGCCGCTGGGCTCACCACGCGTCCTGCTGATCACTTAGATTCCACCTACACCTGCCTAAATAACCCAGAAAACCGCCAGAGGATTAGCAGAACGGAGTCTCCGGAGCCAAGCACAGACGAGAGGCCCATGGAAGAGGGTAGGAAGAGCGGCGAGGCGGTGCGCGTTCCAAGGATTGGCGGGAGGGAGCGAGGGCGGAGGGGCAGCTTGCCAGCTAAGCAGAGCCCCCGAGTCTGGAAGGAAAAAAAAGAGGTTAGAGTGGGAGAGAACCAAAGCATGACAGACTCTTAAAAACTGAGAACAAACTGAGGGTTAATGGGGGGTGGGAGGGAGGGGAGGGTGGTTGATGGCTATTGAGGAGGGCACATTTTGGGATGAGTACTGGGTGTTGTATGGAAACCAATTTGACAATGAATTTCATATACTGAAAAAATAAAAAAAATTAAAAAAATAGTGAATGGATTGGAAAAAAAAAATTTCACACAATGGAAAAAAATAAAGTAGAAGTAGCTGTGTTTATATTAGACAAAATAGAGTTTAAGCCAAAAATGGTAACAAGAGAAAAAGATCGACATTATATAATGATATGTGATTAATTCATCAAAAGGATATAACAAGTGTAAATACGTATGTACCCAACATCAGAGAAGCTAAATATATTGAGGAATTACTAACAGATCTGAAGGAGTAATAGACTACAATAATATTAGGGGATTTTAATACCCCAATGTTTACAATGTTTACATCATCCAGACAGATAACCGATAGGGAAATATAGGACTTAAAATATACTTTCGGTGAAATGGTTCTCATGGACATATGTACAACATTCAGTCAAATGATAACAGGATACACATTCTTCTAAAGTGCACATGGAAAATTCCCCATGTCACAAGTATCAGCCAATTTAAAAAGCTTGTATTATAATAAGTGTATTTTCTAGCCACAATTTATAAAACTAGAAAAAAATAATAGGAAGACATCTGGAAAATTCACAAATAGATGGAAACTAAACAACATGACCCTGAACAATGGTGCAAAGGTGAAATAAAAGGAATTTTTTTTCAGAGGTTTATTTTTTTGTTTTTATCTTAAGTATATATATATTTATATTATATTATATCATATTATATTATATTAATAAGAAATTTATTTGCAAATTGGCTTCCATACAACACCCAGTGCTCATCCCCACAGGTGCTCTCCTCAATGCCCATCACCCACTTTCCGCTCCTTCCCACCCCCATTAACCCTCAGTTTGTTCTCAGTTTTTAAGAGTCTGTCATGCTTTGGCTCTCTCTCACTCTAACCTCTTTTTTTTCCTTCACCTCCCCCATGGGTTTCTGTTAAGTTTCTCAGGATTCACATAAGAGTGAAAACATATGGTATCTATCTTTCTCTGTATGGCTTATTTCACTTAGCATCATACTCTCCAGTTCCATCCACGTTGCTACGAAGGGCCATAAAGAGGTTGCTCCTGTTTTCTTCTCTAGGATTTTGAAGATTTCCT
>NW_026059369.1:0-10089 GCF_023721935.1 Panthera uncia
GGGGAGACTAGCCTGTCACCTAACTTGTCACCTGTGGGGGAGACTAGCCTGTCACCTATGGGGGAAACTAACCTGTCACCTACGTGGGAGACTAGCCTGTCACCTGTGGGGGAGACTAACCTCTCACCTATGGGGGAGACCAGCCTGTCACCCGTGGGAGAGACTAGCCTGTCACCCGTGGGGGAGACTAGCCTGTCACCTAACCTGTCACCTAACCTGTCACCTGTGGGGGAGGCCAGCCTGTCACCTGGGGGGGGGACTATTGAACCACAGGGGCTTTCAATACAGACTCGAAAATTCCTCCAGAATGTATGCCATAATTTGACTCGTAATGAACACGGTTCTAAGGATGTTTGAAGAGAGCGCCTGGCTCACCGCAGTCCAGACAGACTCGGGAGCACCTGGCAAGCTGGCCCCCGCCCAGCACCCAGCACTCGCCTGTCGGCCACTGGCCCACCGTCTCCAGAAACGCAGGCTAGAATTCCGTTCCGAGAGTGATCTAATAGGAGAGGCCTTGTTATTGAATGAGAATGAGAGTTTGCCTTGTCGTGTGATGACCCCTTTGGACAGCAGCACTTTTAATTCATTCTTTGCAAATATTTTTCCCCCAATCACCTCTTTTTTGATCCTTAGTTTAAATAATTTTGTGATGTTTTTGTCTTCTGCCAGGTATTTAAATTTATCATCTAGTCAGCAGCATTTTCCTTATGCGTCTTCAAATACAACTCTTAAATTTCTCTGCTGTTATGTCGTCTGTTTATATTTGGCTCTCCGTGCCATCTGGGGTGTGATCTTGGATATCTGGAATGCAGTGAGTTGCTGTGTTTCCAGAAAGCTGTTATGCACGCACCATTTATTAAATACCTCACCTCTCCCCACCACCTTAAAATGTCACATTTATGATGGATTAGGCCTCACGCATACTTGAACTATTCCATCAGTCTCTGTTCTACTAATCTCTTTGTCTATTTCCTTTACCAGCACGTCATTTGGGTGAATGTTTATAATAAGTGTTCATACCTACAGATCAAGGGCAAACTCACTAGTTTTCTCACTTCAAAAACATATTAACTGTTCTCTTTTTCTCTTTCATATTTTCTCTTTCATGTGAACTTCAAAAATTATTGGTTCTCATTTCCATCTCCAAAACCAAAATCAAACGAGCAAAAATGTTATAGGGATACCTATTGGAATGGCAACCAGTTTACTGATTAATTTCAGATAATGGACATTTCTATGATATGAAGTCTTCCCCACTCAGAAACATGGGTATCTCTCTGTTTATTTCAACCTTGAATTAAGTTCATCAAAAAAGTGTGATTACCGAGGCCCAACACGTGTTCGGTAAAATTATCCCTGTAAACGTCCATACACTTACTTACGCCTTTATGAACACAACCCCCCTATTTCCACAGGTTATTAGTTATTGGTAGTAACTTGAATTAGTTATTGGTGGTATAAAGAAAACCGGTTTAGTACAACTATCTTGTATCTCTCAACCTCAGATTCACTAAGTGATTTTGGAATCTCCCGTTTTTCTAGATAAACAAACATTGTCTGCCAATAAGAATACTTTTGGCTTGGGGCGCCCGGGTGGCTCAGTCAGTTAAGCGTCCGACTTCGGCTCAGGTCATGATCTCACAGTTCATGGGTTCGAGCCCCGTGTCGGGCTCTCTGCTGACAGCTCGGAGCCTGGAGCCCGCTTCGGATTCTGTGTATGTGTGTCTCTCTCTGCCCCTCCCCAGTTCATGCTTGGTCTCTCTCTCAAAAATAAATAAATTTTAGAAAAGAATACTTTTGGCTCTTCTGTCTTAATGTGTGTACCAATTTGTTTCCTCGTAGAAGGGACTGGAGCCTTCAGAGCAATGTTGGCAACAGCGAGGAGAGTGGGCTTCTCATCCCTGATTTCAGTGGGAACAGCTGGGAGCATCACCACCCTGAAAAGCTCGTCTCCTCTTTTACTTAGAGTAGGAACGACCACTGTATCTTCTCAAAGGCTTGTGCACGTCAGTTGATGGGATGTTCACCTTGTCGGTGGAATTCACTACGGTGCTCTGTTCCCAGTGCTGAGCCATACTTACTCCCCTGCTGTAAAGCACGGGGGTCATGTGCATTTTCCTGGTACTGCGCTGTGGGACTCAGACCAACATTTCGTCCAGGAGGCTGCTCTCCTGCTCACATTCGTCTCACTCTCCCTCCAGGCAGCCCCTCAGGCCCGTCTTCCCCTGGAGGTAGAAGGCTGAAAAATGTGTGTCGTGGCCCCCGCTGAGGGCGCTGAGCATCAGGCCACCCACCCGACATGCTCCTGGGTACTGCAAACGCATTATCCACCCCCCCCCACTCAGAAAAGGCCCCACCCAGGGCGACAGGCCAGAAACCCAGAGCTCGTCCTTGGCACCTCCCTCGGAAGTCCCTTTGAGTTTACCCCCAATCATCCCTGCCATCCGCACCCTACCGCCTTCCTGGCCCCGGCCGCCTCCCTTCTGCACTGTCACTGCCCGACCGTCTCCTGCACCCCTCTGGGCCTCCTCCTGATTGGAGCGGTCTCTGCAGAACCCAAACCTGGCCAGACCGGCCCCCCTTCAGCCGCTCCCAGTTTCTCCTGGAATAAAGACAACGTTGGCCTTGTGGCCAAGAAGGCACTGGGTTCAACCCTGCCCCACACCCAGCTGCAGTGTCACCCCCCACGTACACACACCCTCCCTCCAGGCTCCAGCGCGCCTCTCTCGGGCCCACATCCAGCATGTCCCTCCTTCCACCGGGGCTGCTCCCCCGCCGGGCCCTCTCCCCGGCACCCTCCTCTCTCCTAATTAACTCCTCTGGGGAAAGCCTCCTTGTTAGGGCCTCTCAGTACACCTCCTCCGCGTCTCCTTCAGGGCCCGTTAGAGTGCAGTTCAGGTGATCCTTTGAATGACATCTGTCTTCCTCCCCAGGGTGGAAACTCCGGGTGCCCAGACCATGCCCGTCTGGGCTCAGCCTCGTATCCTGGCATTCAGTAACGTGTAATCTATTAGTGAGCTCACTCTCCTGAGTGTGGGGTGATGTCAAGGTGATGCTGGCTTTATGACATGAGCTCAAGTCCTTTCCATTCGTTCCCAGGCTCAAGAACACTTCAACTATCCTAACAGTTTGTTTTCTGCAGGCAAACTGGGCTTCGCTTATAAGAACATCTGAGCCTTCTTGCAACATTGAAAAAAAAAAAAACATTAAAAACAACTTTTCGGGGCTCCTGCGCGGCTCAGTCGGTTAGGGGTCCGACTTCAGCTCAGGTCATGATCTCGCAGCTCGTGGGTTCGAGCCCCACATGAGGCTCTGCGCCGACAGCTCAGAGCCTGGAGCCTGCTTCGGATTCCGTGTCCCCCTCTGTCTCTGCTCCTCCCCTGCTTGCACTCTGTCTCTCTCTCAAAAATAAATGAACATCTTTTTTAAAAAATTTAAAAAGCCTTTTCAACTCTACAGAAAACTTAACCAAACATTTGTTTTGCCTTAATGCACCTGCTGGTGACAGCTTATCCCTGGGCTTCTGTGAGACATCTGCAGGCGTCTGTGCAAACGTTTCTTCTGCTGAGCCGTTTGGACATAAATTGTTAACATGACCTTCACTCCAGCCATCTCTGCATGTGTTTCCTAAAATAAAGACACGTTCCAACACTTCCGCAAGAAGATCACCGCATCCAAGAAAAATACCGTTAATCCAATAAGGACAGTTAACACAGTGACCAGATTTAAGCTCCAGACGAGCCTCTTTTGATGGTAAATGTTTCAAACAGACTTCCATTTCTTCTCCTTGTTCTGTTTTCCTTCTCCTTCGTAGCTTAATATTGATGGCTTCTATTTTTTTTCTTTCAGGTGCTCTCTACACCCAACGTGGGGCTCAAACTCACGACCCTGAGATCACGAGTCACATGCTCCTCCGACTGAGACTGCTGGGTGCCCTGATGACTTACATCTTACTGGGAAATCACGCACTTCCTGCAAGTGTTCGTATTTACTGGCAAAGAACTAACATGATATTCTCTTAACATCAAATCAATCTCTTCTGTAGCTGCAATTGTATTCCTTTCCCGTCTCCATATTGTGTATTTCGGCACTCTGTACCTATCTCTGAAGGTTTGCCACGAAGTCATGCAACTCACCCAAACTTTATTCTGCACGTACAACAGAGCCTCGTTAACACTGCTTCCCCAGGCCTTTCGTTTTCTCTTTCTTCCTTTTTTTTCACGGACCTGACGTTTTCTTAGATTTATGATACTTCCTTCCAGTTTGGGGCTTTAATTCATTTATACATTTTCAAGCATATGAGAACGCTTTTCCCCGCTATTCGGCAGACGGTTTTACCAACATGACGTATAAAGCAGCTGGTTCTCCTGTGGTGTGTGTGCTGGCTCGTGAGCTCTGCCCCATCGGTCCCCGTGACTCCACCCGTCCCCCCTACACGCACCTGAGCTCGTCGGCACGTCTGTGTCTGTGGCCGCTGTGTGCTCTCAGCATGCCTCTCCCCGGTTGGCATTTAACGGTCCTCTCCACCACAAGTGCTTACATTTCTAGAAGTCTGTTGAGCGGGTTTTGCTACTTGGGTAGCCGCGTCACCGGCCCTCTTCTTGTCCCCTGTGGAAATGGGGCTTGAGACCCTGGAGGGACGGTCCTTTGCCTCTGACCCGGGAGTCTCGTGTCAGAACCCACAAAACTGTGGCAGGCGGACCCATTAGTTTGCAAGTGGGGCCGAAGCGCTGCCCTTCAGGGCCCCAGACACAAAGCTCTTGAGGTACTGAGTGATTTCACTCTGGCGTGAGCCACACGAGGCTGGTGGGGAGCACACGCGGGCCCCAGGACCCCATCCACAACAAACTCCCCTGCCTCCTCCTCCAGGCAGCTCTCCCTCCTGTCTCTGCTCTGGCCCCTGGAGCCATCCAGTCGGGAGGGACGGTAGGGACGTGCGAAGCCCAGGGTGTCCCCCAAAGCTCCTCGGGGGCCCTCTCAGCAGGGGCCCTCCCTCGCTCCGCGCCAACACCCGGGTGGGTGCTTGATGGCCACGGCCACACGGGTTGCCGCCTGGCCAGGAAAGTACCGGGACAGCCGGCCGGAGGGCCCTCCCCTCGGGGAGGTGGCGAGAGAGTCACGAGAAAGGAGACGGTGGGGGCGGTCCTGCAAAGCCTCGCCGCGACCCCAACCGAGTCCGCGGGGTGCCCGTCGGCCGGGGCTCGGGCCTCCCTGCTCGGAGAGCCCACCGGAAGCACCCCCGGAGAGAGTGCCTTCATCCGGGAAATGAACAATGCTCTGAAATCTGCCAGCGTGACGGTTAATTCTGTGCGTCAACTTGTCGGGACCGCAGTCAGGAGAATCCGGGTGCTGCTGGAGGCCTGCTCTTCTGTGAGATTACCATCTACTATCCGCCGAAACACGCGAGGGCCTCGCCCCATCTGTGAAAGGCCTTACGGGAAAGACCGAGGTTCCTTCAAGGAAGGAATTCTGCCAGAACTTTGTCTTCAGACTCCATCTGCGACACCAGCTCCCCCCGGGGGGTCCGCCTGCCAGCGGGATCTGCAGATCTCAGATGCTGGGGGCCTGCTGGCCCCACAATCACGTGAGCCGACCCCTGAGCCTCTGTCTGTCTCTGTGAGTGTGTATGTGCCTCCTCCGGAGAACTCCCTTCTAAAGTGAGGACGGTGCCTCTGAAATGACCTTCCAGGCACACCAGGGTGGGGAGAGGCAGGAAGCGCAGAGGGGAGTGGGGGGAGGAAGGGGGGGGTGCAGGAACTGGCGAGGAGGAGGACAGGAAGGGGAGTAGGAGAAGGAGGGGCAGGAAATGGAGCTGGAGGAGGAGGAGGAGGAGGAGGAGGAAGAAGGCAGACAGGGAGTACAGCGGAGGAGGAAGAGGAGGAGGAGGGGGCAGGAAGTTGAGGGGGGGGAGGTGGGGGAGGGCAGGAAGTAGAGCTGGAAGGGAAGGAGGAAGAGGGGGGCAGGCGGTGGAGCTGGAGGAGGAAGAAGAGGAAGGGAGCAGGAAATGGAGCTGGAGGAGGAGGACGGGGACAGGAAGTTGAGGGGGGAGGGAGACGAGGAAGGGGAGGGGCAGGGAACCCGGCTGGAGGAGGCAGGGGAGGAGGAGGGGGCAGGAAGTTGGGGAGGGGGGAGGAAGGAGAGCGGGAAGTTGTGCTGGGGAAGTGAGGCTCTGGATGCTGACCCCTCTGCAAACAGTTCTGCTTTTATTATTCTTGCAACCCAGGGTTCCACGGAACTTCGCTTTAGCGGGAAAGGTTCTCTTCAATTAAACTCGAAGTGCCAGCACCGCTCCCGGGACTTCGGCCGTGCTCCCTTTCTGTGGATTCAGGTAGGATCTGTCTCCTTGGGCCCCTCCGCTCCCCGAGTACGTTACGACATGCCTTAGGCATTTATTTACTGTTTTCTACACAATCCTGCCCTGTAATAACATCCCATGAGACTCTCGGCCTGGACCCCACCCACACGAAGCTGGGTGTCCACGGGCTCAGGAAACTGCCGTATTTGCGGTTCCGGGACGGCCCTGGAGTTTCCCCTTGAAGGCGCTGGGCTCGGCCAGGTTTGCTCACTGTGGGTCTCGACGCGCTGTTTGGAGAGCAAACGCGGGCCGTCCCGGGGCACGTCGACTTTCTGACCTCGTGAACACCAAACCCCGTGAGGACGTCCAGGGGCACATTTACTGCTGGCACGGCCCGCCCCAAGGGGCCCCACCTGCTTTGTTTCCTACGGAGAACCGAACAGAGGGGGGCAAGAAGGAAACGTTTCCCGGGGCGCCTGGGTGGCTCGGTTGGTTGAGCGTCCGACTTCGGCTCAGGTCACGATCTCACGGTTTGTGAGTTCGAGCCCCGCGTCGGGCTCTGTGCCGACAGCTCGGAGCCTGGAGCCTGCTTCCGATTCTGTGTCTCCCTCTCTCTCTCTGCCCCTCCCCCACCCATGCTCTGTCTCTCTCTGTCTCAGAAATAAACATTTAAAAAAAAAAAAAAAAAAGAAGAAGGAAACATTTCCCTCCCTCCCCACCAAGTGGCCTTGGGCTTGTTTCAAATACCAAAAGCACTCGTATCCGTTGTCATCACTCAAGTGAGTTTTATTAACTGGTTATAAGGAGAGGGGATGCAAAAGGGGCCGGCCGGCGAGGCTCCGCCTCGGGCTCCGCTCTCCAGGCGCAGGAGGCAGGGGGCACGTTTGCTCCGGGGCCACCGCACAGCCGCGGCCTCCTCCCCTCACCGAGCCTGTCATCTCCAGCTTGCCCACGGCACCAGGTGCCACCTCCGGGCAAAGCATGTTCTTAAAATTCTTTACAGATTAACCTACGTTAATCTAACCCCGATAAAAGCATAGGTTTTACCTTCTCCTGAGAGCTGCATTGTAATTTCCCCAACAACCTGCTGAAAAGACCCAGGGAAACTTAGCAACCGGCCTCGGCCCGGAGGGAAGCTGCAATTACCCGGGTGCGAGGCCGACGGGCAGCGGCGGCCGCTTCAAAGGCGCGCGGGCGGGCGCGGGCAGGGCTATAATTAGCACCGGGAGCCCCGCGCACGCAGAGCCGGCGGGAACAAAGGCGCCCACTGTTTGATGTGAATCACCCGGAGTCGGGCAGAGCGAGGCGAGGGCCTCACCCTGCACCGGAGACCCCGCGGGCCGCCCTCCCTTTGCAGAGGCAGGGACGCAACCCGGAGGCCAGGCTTTGCGGAGACCCACGGCCTGCGTGCGTCCCCGCCCTGAGCGCCCCGGGCAGGAGGGAGATGCACGCGGCCCGAGCACCCACACGTGTGGGACCAGGGGACCCTCGTGGACGGGGCCCAGTCTGCACAGCACCCGTCCGGGGCTGGGTATGCCCTTGGGTGCCCGCAGAGCAGGGGACCTTGATTGCTGGGGAGGGAAGCCCCCAGAAGGGCCCACCCCCAGAGAGAAGGAAGTGCGGGATTCCCAATGGCCACTCTGGCCTCCGTGTTGGTGTCCTGTCCTTGTTATCTTAAGACATCTGTAAAACCACGTTTGCAAGGACTCAGGGTGTGTGAATGCTGTCACTGAGGCACCCACGCGTCCAATGGAAAACTGTGTTTTGTGGCCGGTGGTGACGGCGGGGCTCTATAATTAGTTCGGGCATAATTGGTTAGCTCCAATAGAAAGAGAGTTGGGGGCATTTGGGAATTTTCTTAGTCCTGAGCCCAGATTTTCTACGGCAACGTCCCCCTCCTTGCCTGTGGCCCCGGGCGAGTCTCTCTGCTGCCGGGGCCAGAGCCTCGTGCAGTCACCAACACCATGCCAGGCGCCTGCCTCTCCCGGACCCCCGCCTGCTGCTGGCCTGTGAGGCCCAGTGAGCAGAGGCCCCTGTGCTCTCCTAGGCGGCTCGCAGAACTGTCCCCTCTGGTCCCCCGTCCGACAGGAGGTGGGCGTCTGCTGCCTCCCCCACACGGCCACACACCTGCCGTCCTGCCCGGCCCCCTGGTCCTGTGCACGAGGCTGCGCCCCCTCCCAGGCCGTGCTCGACACAGCCACCCAGGCGTGGTCCGCCCGCCTCCCCAGCCGGCCACCTCTTCCCTGCGCTCAGGGACTTCTCCAGGGCAGCCCTGCTGTCCGTCTGCGGCCCAGAAACGCCACCAGTGTCCTGACCCCGCTGGGGGAGCCGCTCCAGCTCAGCCCTCTCCTCTGCCTCCAGCTGGCACCTCTCCTGCCCGAGCCCTGTGCCTGTGCCCCCTCCACGCCCCTCCTCTCCTCCTCCTGCGTCTCAAGACTGGGAGCCCCTCGCTGTCCCAAGGAGGTGCCGAGTGTGTGGACACGCCTGCCGGGCTGTGCGGTGAGGCCTGACTGCAGTCCTCCGGGACCAGGCGCTCCCGTCCCAAGACCCGGGGGCCCCTCAGGTACCAGGCTTTCCAGCAAGGTTGCCAATAACCTGAAACTGGCGTCCGTCACGCGCTCTGTACGTCTCGATGGAGCGTCTGCACGGTGCCAGGCGAGGGGCTGGGCCGCAGCCACCGCGGGCAGGTGGCACCGAGCTGGGGGGCTGAGGGAGGGCCGGGCAGGGGCCCTCAAGAGGCGCGGTGATGGGCACACCCCGCAGTGTGTGAGCGCCCACCCGCCCCCAGGTGGGGATGCGCTGATGTCGGGACAGGCTCGCGGGCAGCCCGCCGTCTGGGGGGCACACGCTTGAGGACAGGAGGAGGAGCGGGGCCGGGCCCGGGAGGGGGGCGGGAGGCCATGGGCGAACGGTGCAGGGGTGTGAGCCACGAGGAAAACGGCTTCTCCCCGAGTCTGGGTCCTCGCCTCCTCTCCTAGGAGGATGTCAGCCCTGGGGGTCAGGCCCAGCCGCGCCTCCTCTGGGCCTCAGTCGCCTCTCCGAGGCCGCGACTCCAAACACCTCCTGGGTCCTGAGGGTCAGGACCCCAACGTAAGACTCTGGGGGACGCAGCCCCTCGTACGAGACACAAGGTGCCATTTACTGAAAATACAAGTAGACCCAGGAAGCACACGCGGGGCCGGTGCGCCCCTCCGCGTGGGGACCGGGCTGGCACGCGGGCTGGGCGAGTGGGCGCGCCGGCCCCGCGCCGGCCTCGGCCTCACACCTGGCGGGGCGCTGGCTGGCCTCCGAGCGCGTCGCGGCACTGGTCGCACGGGACTCGCACACCTGCATTTCTTCAGGCAGAATTCGGGAATCCGCACGTCCGCGGCCCGGGCCCGACCTCGCCAGGCAACGCCCCTCGTGCTGACGGGAACGGGCTCGTGTGTTGTGTGCTCTGTGAAAACAACAGTGACAGAGGGGCCACCGCACGCTTCGGCATTATTCTCCGCGGACAGACCTGACGGGCCATTATCCCCAGCAAACAAGTTACATCACTTAGACACACATTTGCTTTTAAAAATGACTGTAGTTTTGTTACACAAGGAAAAATGGGGTCATTGTTGAAACTTCGTATCACGTGGTGGCAAAAAGGAGGAAATAAAAAGTATCCATAACCCTACCGTCAGGGAGAATCGCCTGGCACCTGGGTATATGCTGCAGCAGGAACGTAGCACATTCACACACACACACACACACACACACGCACACACCACACACGTGTGCATTCATGCATGTGCACACACACCTGCACA
>NW_026059370.1:0-10087 GCF_023721935.1 Panthera uncia
TGTCTCTCTCTGTCTCAAAAATAAATAAAATGTTAAAAAAAAAAAAATTTAAAAAAAAATAAATAAAAATAAATTGGATTATTATTATTATTTGTTGTTGTTGTTGTTCTTGTCTCTTCAAGTTCTGATATGTGGTTCTTACAATGGTCAACAGGGAGCAGTGTACTCACAACAGTGGCACATGGTAACTGGGGAAGTGTTGCAGTATTAATTTATGTTATTTTAAATTTATACATATTATGGTCTACAGTTAACATGCATAAAACATGAAAATGATTATTTTGGTAACTAGGTAGACATGCATTTAGAATTGTAAAGTTTCATTTTTATCAATATAGGTAGCAAGGTTTAATCAAATTTCAAAAGTGAAATTAATGTCAGGTTTATCTGAATTCTTGGATTTAAAAATTTATATTTACTAATTAGAATTTATATTTTGGCTTTTATAATTTTGAATATACCAGGAGAAAAATATTTTGGAAACATGAAAAGCAATTTATGTTTTTGAGTTTTACATGTGCTTTAGTTTACATTTCAGAAAAACCTTCTCTTACACTTTGAATATATTACACTTAACGACAACTATACTTTATTAAACATTTTATAATATGAATAGGACACAAATTATGTAAAAATACTGATCACAACTATATCATTTATGCTTTTGCCAAAGTGAAGGCAAGAAAGTATTATATGAAAAAAATACAATAATGTTGTGTTTATTATTCATCCAAATAATGCTGGCCTCTAGATATGTGCAATAATTAAAATCAGTCATATTTGATATTTTATAAATTTTTAGTCATATAAAAACCATGCCTTTAGGCATGTTTAAAAATTTTTGTTTTTATGAAGAAAATCTCATCAAGATAAATATACAAGACATTTTATATACCAATTTTAGCAGATTTAGATCTTTTAAATGTCTATATATTTAAATGATATGTGAGCCTCCATCTGTATTTCCTTGTGTGCTGCAAGTGTTAGGGTGACTCTAATCTTTTTAGATTTTTAGGCACTTTTGTGCCTCTACTCATGTTAGAGGGTTAACTAGAGCGCAAACTAGTGGCCAGCATTTACTGAGTGCTTATCGTAGGCCAGGCACTATGGGAAGTGCTTACATGCACTATCTCAGCAAATCCACCCATATTACAGGTGATGAAACTAAGACTCAGTGGGTCATGTGCTTTGTCCAAGGTCACCCTGCTAGTTAGCAGGTGAGCTGGGACTATGTCCTATCCACTCAGCTCCAAAATCAGAACTTCTGATTCGAGTCTCATAAACACGTTCTTGCAGAGGAAGCAGGGGTAGCAGCTACTGCCATGGTATAAAGCAAGATCCTCAGGGTTTCATTTTCTCTCATTGTAGCCCAAGGCAGAGAAATGGTCAGCTGTGCCTGAGTGGTCACCTGGGGACTCTACAGAACAAGGACCCACTCGGGTCCTACTCATCTAGACCCACCTCTTGCTTGGTCTTGGGGGTTGGCCCAAGGCAGTGTCTCTGGCACAGGTGAAGCATGTCACCTTTATGCTCAGATCTACCAGAGCTGGTGTCTGTCTTTTCCTCTGTTCTCCTTTGTGTCTGGGCTTCAAACCTCCCCAGGGCCAAGATGAAAGACCGTTTTCATCCTCTTCCCGTGTGTGAAGAAAAATAAAAGATAGCTCTTCTTGGCTCATTCATATCGTGGGCCCACTCAGGCCCTGCAGGAGAACAGGACATGGATTATAGATAAAGCTTAAATCCATTTTTTCAGGAATTAGGCGGCTTACAAATGAAGGCAATATCTGTGTTTGCACAATGGCTACCTTGGGGCCCTCATGGCTTTAATGAAATTCTATACATCAAAGCTCTTTAAAAGCTTCTGAGTCAAGAACATGCAAACTGACCTCTACTCCCTGGGGCTCCAGTAACCCCAGGGAGAAGTGATAGGCAGTGGAGAGGAACGGGTATAGGCCAGGTCAGAGGACTGGGGCTCCCTGAGAGGTAGATCCTCCTGATTAGATACATGATATTCCCAGGAGCAGAGAGACCCATCAAGGCCTCCACTCCTCTCAGGTGCATGCAGAACAAGAAGCAACTGGGCTAATCATCTGAAGCAGCAATTCTCCAAATGTGTTACAAGGATCCTGAGGATCCGAAGACCCTTTCAGGGGGTCCACAAAGTCAAAACTATTACCTTCATAACATGTCATTTTCTTTTTTCACTCTCATTCTCTCACCAGTGTACAGCGGCACATTATGAAGGCCACATGACATGTGAGGTCAGAACAGATTGAATCTAGAAGCAGGTATGAAAATACAGCCATATTCTCTTTTTCAAAGTTTATTTATTTTGAGAGAGAGAGAGAGGTAGAGAGAGGAGGAAAGAGATAATCCCAAGCAGGCTCTGTGCTGGCAGAGCAGAGCCCAACAGCAGGCTCTATCCCACGAGCTGGGAGATCATGACTTGAGCCGAAATCAAGAGTCTGATGCTCAACCGTCTGAGCCACCCTGATGTCCCTACAGCTATATTCTATTAAACCAGACATGAAAGAGATTTTCAAAAATGTAAAGCAATGCCATTCTTCTTACTGATTTTTTTTGTTTTGCAAAATGATAGTTACTTTTCCTAAAATGTGTAGCTTATGTTAGCATGTAATGAATTTATTTTAAAATAAATTATATATTTAAAATTTTTCTGAGTTTTAAATTTCTAACATCATAAATATCCATAGATATAACCCACATATACAAGAATACTCTGGGGTTCTCAGTATTTTTTAAGAACATAAAGGGATCTTGAGACCAAAAAGTTTGAGAACTACTGAAGTTATTGAGTGTACAGAACACCCTACATCATTTAGAATTGGTACCTGTGGTCATATTATATGCCTATTCCTTACAGCTACAGAATAAATAAATGGGTCCAGATTTTAATTAGGCTATCTTATATTTAAGGGAACCTTACAGTCTAAGAAGGTAAATTTTAATTATAGAAGTATAGAATATGTAAGTAAAAAAGAAGCCTGACCTATGAGTGAGGGGGAAAAAAACCCCTTTTATCTACTTTCATATTGTGTAGAATTCTACTGAATACTGTTTCTAAAGCAGGTACCCACTCCCTCAAAGAAAAGCTTCTTTGGTCTAATAAACTTGAGAAATACTGGACTTCTGAATCCAGTGTTTACTACAAATCTTCTCAAAGCCTTCAATACAAGCATTAAAGATATTGTGAATCTCTGAGATACACTAGGCTGCATTTTCCAGACTTACCTGACCGTAAAACTCTTCTTAGGGACAACTTGTAGAACTAATCTTTCAAGCAACATGGGAAACTTCTCCACTCAGCAAAAGGATGAAGTGGTCTCCTGAGCGCTGAGAGCTGCTTAGTATCCAGAAATCCACCTGCTTGCTTCAGGGAGGGAAGTTAGGGATGGCTGCACCGAGGTGTGCAGATCTGAGTTTGGCTGGGGGTAGTATGGACTGGGAAGTGTTCATCCAACCCAAAGAGAATGACAAGTGGGGATAGAGAGAGGTGATTTGGAAGTCCAGGGCAGACCTGGGCAGAACAGCAGAAATGGAGGCTTTCTAGAGCTAGTGGAGTACAGAGATACCGGGGACAGGAGAGCAGAGCTCCCCAGAATGGGGACAGCAACACAGTGAGGGAAGCCCATGGTAGGCCTGACCTGTCCTACACACCCAGTCACATGGGAGAAAGCTGGAATGGAGTTTCCACCTCGGTCCATAAAAAATGAGATGTCCATGCTCATTCCCCAGAGCACCATGGCTGCTTGAGATGAACTCCTGACCCTTAATCCCTACTCTCCCCAGCAGATGGGCAGTTGTTAATCTGATAGGTGAGAGACTGGTATTCATTTTGGGATGTGGCTCTGGAAACAGACACTCTGCCATTGTCACTTGGGGTGAATTTCTTACCCTCCCTCTACTGGGGTTCCTCATTTGTGGAATGGAGTCAACAGTGGCACTTACCTCATAACCTGAGTAAAATAATCCACGTGAAGGGCTTTGCTCAGTGCTTGAGACTAACCATGAATATTGTGGCGTTATTATTTCTTGTGCCACCGGGGGTGTATATGGGAGTATATGGGGGGCTAAAGGGACCCCACTCTCGAGTGTTTGCTGGAATGGTCTGCCGCTGCGGGGACGCCTGCCACGTGGCCTTTCTCTAGTCTCCCTTCAGGCCTCTGAGGGGTGGTAAGTTATGCTCAGGCCTGAATGATGGACTTGACTGTCAATGTCAGGCTGAGAGGGGAGAAAAGGAAAATCTGCATTCAACACCAGATCCAGCCATGTACTGCAGAAAGAACTCACCGGAAGCTGGTTCCTGGGTTCCGGGTGCTGCCCAGGCTAGGGAGGCGGGACTTCCGCCCTCGGTGATGGTTGGCACACACGCCCGAGACAGACTCCTTTGTCTCTTCCCAGGGAGGGGCCTGATTTACAGCTTGAGGGTCAGTGTGGTGCTGCGTCCTGAGGAGGCTAATCCACACGTTCGGGTGTGCCAGACACTGTCCTCTTCTCCCTGAGGAGTAAGCATGGGAGCTCTAAGTATTAAAACGCCGGATCAGCGTTTTTCTTTGCTAAGTGGGACCTATAGCTTGAACCAGAGCAAAAAGGACTGTTCTGTAGATACAGTTTACACAGTTTATCTGTGGATAAACTGAAGTCGCCCTGAACTTCCCAAAGCAGGACTTCAAGCCTCCCTGAGGACAGAGAGGGCCTGGTGATCCCACTGTGCGGGTGCTCTGGCCTTTACCTCAGACCGGACCATTGAGCACCCTGACCTGACCTTCCTCATCACCTCACCACATGGCCCCTCCTTTGCCCTTGAAGCAGAGCGAGGAGTAAAAAATTGAGTGGAGCGCGAAGGGAAACATAAAAAGTTTGTTTCAGCGTCTTCCACAATGTCCGTAGTTACCTTTTTAGACTTTGGGGGGCTGTGAGTGACCATTGTTAGGGAAAGTCTTTCTCCACGAAAGCTTAGGGCAGCAAGGAGGGCCCTTCTTTCCGTCTGAGGCTGAGTTGCCCCTTCAGGCCGAGCTGGGGGCAATGGGCTGGCCCAGGTGGGGAAGGGGGTGCAGGGTTCATTTGACATGTGAGTCCTTTGCTGCAGTTCTGCTGAGACTCAGAGCATATAAAGTTCATGAACAGGACACTTTATAGTTTTCTATAGTTGTAAAAACATCAACTTTGATTTGTGCAAATAAGGTATTTTCCTAGTTATTTTGCTAAGCCAAACATTAAAACTAATTTGCATTCTTTGAGACTAATTTGGCCCAGGAGCTAGTAGGAAGCTGGAGGGGATTCTGCCCTGGAAGAGGGGTTGTCACATGGATTTACTTTAGCATAAACATAGACTACGTGAAGGCTGGAGCCTTCTGGTCTCCTCAGGGAGACCCAAAGGGCTAACGGGGGCTCCAGAATCCAACAGATCTAGGTTATAATCTCGGATTGACGTGAGCTTGGAGCACTTCCTCTATCTTTCTGAGGACTGTTTTCTTTTCCTCTTGTACGCTGTTTTAGGACTGTTGCAAAGACTAAACAGGATGTGAGTAGGGCACTTAGCACAGTCTTTGACACCTAATATCCTAGTAAACTCTCGACAAAGGGTTATTCCTAGGTTTGTCTTTACCCAAAACCAGTGAGAGAAACTCACTGTTGTTTCCATCTCTCTCACTTGACCTTCTTCCTGTGCTGGGTTCAGCTGATTTTCTCCTTAGCCCCCTGCCATTCCTATTTATTCCCTGGCACCTTTGCTTAGAATTAATCTTAAGTTCTGGGGCACCTGGGTGGGTCAGTCCGACTTCGTCTCAGGTCATGATCTCACAGTTTGTGGGTTCGAGGCCCGTGTCGGGCTCTGTGCTGACAGCTCAGAGCCTGAAGCCTGCTTCGGATTCTGTGTCTCCCTCTCTCTCTGCTCCTCCCCCACTCATGCTGTCTCTCTCTGTCTCTCAAAAATAAAAATAAAACATTAAAAAAATTAAAAAATAAAAGAATAATCTTAAGTTCAGCTTGAGTCCTTCTTGTTCTCTGAGGCTTTCCTTAACAACTCAACTCAGACTTGATGGTTGCTCTCTGTTCTGATGGGTTCAGTGGGGCTCAAATTCTTGAGGTGATGGCAGCCTCATTGGCCTCTAGGTTTCTCCAAGTTGCCTAGGACATTGTATGGGGATGCTCCATAGACTCAAGGTGAGTTAAAGTGACTCACTGAAGAAGGCTGCTGCTGTGACTCCACCAGCCTTGCAGGAGCACACAGAGCTATAGGTCTCCAGGGAGCTGCTTGTAAGGTCAGTCATGGACCATACAGTGATAGTTATCACTACGTTGCTTGGTTTTTAAGACGTAGAAACTTTGCTAAAATAATCTTACATGGACGTATGATATAGGAAGCTGCTCATGGTGGGCTGCTATTGGTACAGTGGAGACAGGAGGCCACAGTTCCTCCCCTTGACTCCTGAGGTGCTTTTGTGGACTCCCGTGGCGTTGCTCCTTGGAGACTGGAAGCCATAATGAAGGCAGGGTTTCTGACCACAGGTTGCTGATGGTAACTGGCTTTTGAAGGTTAACAACTGTACTGAGATGGAACAGTAAGTTGAACCTGACCTGCTGGGAACAAGCTGAATTTGAGAAATTTCATCCAATTTTGGTTATATTTCATGTCTAGGGAGGGATGGGTACTATGGCTTCTCCCCAAGCATGGAATTAATACAACACAGGTCTCTGGCGTGGAGCCCACATTCATAGGAACCAAAGTAATGGAAGTGTAGGGGATCCCCTCACAGAATCATCTGTATCCTAGGCAGAGACTGATGGTGACTTCCCCTTATCCATCTCATTTTCTTTATCAACAGAACCCCTGCATGAGTAGAGACAGCAATTGGCACAGGTAAAATAAGATGGGTGAGGATTATAAAGGTCTTTTAAGAGAATGACTCAGTTGGCAGGTTCCACTTTTGCAACTCCTTGTTGAAGAATGAGGATGTGATGACTGGAGCTTCAACAGCCAGCTGGGAAGCCATGAGGGTGAGGCCCATGCCCAGAGATAATTAGGGAGCCTGGGTCCATGAGAACATTATAGAACTACCATATTCGTATTGGTCTGTCTTTCTCTGTTCATTTCAAAATGTGGAGGAGAAAAACCCCAAAACCTTCTATAACTTATCTTGTTGAAGCCTCAACTTTAGGGAACTTTGTTGTTATCAATTAAATATAATTCCTTAGTGATGATACATCACTACCACAACCCAGTGATGTGGACTTGGAGGACAATATTAGTAGTTTCGAGTGGTGTTGGACCAGCTTTTCTCCAATTAAGATGTTACATAGTGACAGGCTTGAAGGGTTTCAGTACCACCTTACATTTCCTTTGATAGCTTTTCTCCATAGAAGAGTTAATTATCAAAGAAACAATTAAAAAAGTAGGGCACATGAGAGAAAAATGAAAAAGGAATCAGCTAATTATTTGTAAACTGAATAAACACACCATTATCTTTTGACCATAGTTTATAGACAAGAATGAGCCTTCTGGCTGTGACTGCAGTAATGTTGGTGGACATGTAAATATTTTAATCACTTAGCTATACAATACACTTCCTGGTTTGTTTTCATAAAATATTTTTTTAAAGGCTTGAAATACATTCCTTACAGCACAACCATCTCTATAATGGCCAGATCCCCTCCTATGATGGTTATTTCCATCCTGGAGCCCATCTGGGTTGAATTCTTTCCTCTAGTCTTCAGGAAGCTGGGCGTGTCTCACTACTCATTCTCATTTGTAGAAAGGAGAGAGAGCTCCCTGGGATTGGGCTGGGACAGCCACTGACTCTGAAGAGCCCTGAAGAGAGATGCTAGAGGGATGTCTTCCTCCCTGAAGTCATTTTATTAGATTAGTACTCAGTGGATGGCAGCTCATCAAGGCCAAAGCTCAACATGTTACATTTTATTGCCAGCAAATGAAGGCAAATTTTAGGGGTGTATGCCTGTGGGGGGAGTAAATAATCAGCTAAAGGGGATTTCTGAAGGAAGAATTGGATATTTTCCCATTGATCTCAGAATTACACCTTTGACCCAGTGCACGTTGTGTTTAATTGTATTTTACAAGACAATGCGTTGGTCAGCTCTGGAATCAATGGGATGTGAATGGAGGGTGAAATAGTCCATTGTGTCACGAAGTCTTTATCAAAATTCCCCCAACCGTTGGATGGGCTTTAATAATGAAAGAGCTAGTTATGGCTCATGCAAATGATTATGACAGCACAAAATGGTTTTTAGTGATTTCGAGTTAGAATTAGGCAACAGCAATAGGCACAAACAGCCACTTAGGGGACATGCCAGCTGCTTCCAGAGAAGCTGCTGACATAAAAACAGGGAATGGCACTAAAACAGATACAATTCAAGTCATAATTTGCTTGCTAATAATTTCCTTTTTGTGTCTGCAGCCTTGAAGGATTGTCCTGAATAAGTGCATTCATAAAGATAGCAAGTCAAGTCAAGCCATCCGGCAGATGAATTAACAGCAAACTGCTATCACAAGGGTGAGTGAGGTGGGGGACAAAAGTCAAGATTTCCTAAAGTGAGGCAGAACTGACAAGTACCAGCTGAGGAGTGTTATTCTGTATGATGGCAGCTCATGGCTGCATATAGTTCTCTGAGGATGAGTCCAGCCCTTGGCACAGGCCAGCAAAGGGCAGCTGTCCATCAGGGTGGAAACTACCTAGGGAATTCCAGACATGGTTGCATCCTTTGCTCTCTTCCAGCTCCCTCTGCAGATGCACTCTAATTAAGAGAAAGACTATTCATTCCTTCTCTAGCAAGGATTTCCTTGACTTACAGCAAAGATCCTCTCTGAATTCAAAGTCTGCTCTGCATTTGTAGAGTTTAAAATCCCATTAGCTGTTCTGCCTCTGATTTCACTGATCTGTTTGTTTTGCTGCTAACACCTCTCTGGTACCTTGCTGAAAGGACTTCCCTCCCCTTCTTCCCTGTGGTTTGGATAGCACTGAGGCGGGTGAGGTGTTTATTTACACATCTCTCTGGATCATTAGGTAAAAGGGGTGGCACACTTCTCTCTTGGCAACATGTTTAAACATGAGCCTGTTTTACTTCTGAACTTACTTTCTGGTCAACACACACGTAAATCTGTACAATCATAGCTCATTCAAAAGACACTCCCATATAGTGCTTTTCAAATATGTATTTTCTAGAATTCTGTTTAAATTTAACTTTGGTAAGCTGTCAGCTTTTAAACAGACTTTGTGTATATAACTACAAAGAATTTTGTGCTAAAATCTTTTGTTTGAGAAATCACTTGTTGGTCTGCAAACTGGCCCCCGTGGATGGAGGGCCAGGGGAGACCAGAGGAGGCAGACCATCCAGATTCGTAGGTGTCAGATTTAATAAGCAAGAGAGTTTATGAAGCTTGTCTTGGGGGGGGTGACAGGACGAGCAGCTCTCTGCACCTGCCCACCAGGATCTTAGAAGTTTATATGGAAGCCTTAATGGGTTCAGTAACAGAAGGCCTCACCACCACATTACTATCTCAAGGCTCTGTGGGGCAGCTTCCAGGGTAGTGAAGGCAAGCAGAGTGCACATTCTAAGGACGGGGAGGGGGATGGGGAGCCTCTGACTGCCTGGGTCCAGCTCTCAGGTCAACTGGTGGTCACATCCTCTCAAGAACCACCTCTAACACCACTCTTAAGTAGCTATTTTGGAAGGTTTAAAATATATAAATTGGATTTTTCTCCACTCAGTAAAATCACTGTGATTCTAAGATAGAAAACTACGTCTCAGATGATGTCATCATGTATTTCTTTAGTGCCTTTTAAAACAAATGTTAGTAATTTTTTAAATTGGAATAAACCTTACCTGTGATGAAATGTCTTGTGTGAACATTTTGATGAGTTTTGATAAATGTATACACCTATGTAAAAGCCACCCCAATCAAGATCTAGGACATTCCATCATCTCCAAATTTCTCTGGTCAATACCCTCCCCTTTAGGCAACATTGTTCTGATGTCTATCACCATAGACAGGTTTTACCTGTTTTTTTTTTTTTTTTTTTTTAACGTTTATTTATTTTTGAGACAGAGA
>NW_026059371.1:0-10087 GCF_023721935.1 Panthera uncia
GGGGAGACTAGCCTGTCACCTAACTTGTCACCTGTGGGGGAGACTAGCCTGTCACCTATGGGGGAAACTAACCTGTCACCTACGTGGGAGACTAGCCTGTCACCTGTGGGGGAGACTAACCTCTCACCTATGGGGGAGACCAGCCTGTCACCCGTGGGAGAGACTAGCCTGTCACCCGTGGGGGAGACTAGCCTGTCACCTAACCTGTCACCTAACCTGTCACCTGTGGGGGAGGCCAGCCTGTCACCTGGGGGGGGGACTATTGAACCACAGGGGCTTTCAATACAGACTCGAAAATTCCTCCAGAATGTATGCCATAATTTGACTCGTAATGAACACGGTTCTAAGGATGTTTGAAGAGAGCGCCTGGCTCACCGCAGTCCAGACAGACTCGGGAGCACCTGGCAAGCTGGCCCCCGCCCAGCACCCAGCACTCGCCTGTCGGCCACTGGCCCACCGTCTCCAGAAACGCAGGCTAGAATTCCGTTCCGAGAGTGATCTAATAGGAGAGGCCTTGTTATTGAATGAGAATGAGAGTTTGCCTTGTCGTGTGATGACCCCTTTGGACAGCAGCACTTTTAATTCATTCTTTGCAAATATTTTTCCCCCAATCACCTCTTTTTTGATCCTTAGTTTAAATAATTTTGTGATGTTTTTGTCTTCTGCCAGGTATTTAAATTTATCATCTAGTCAGCAGCATTTTCCTTATGCGTCTTCAAATACAACTCTTAAATTTCTCTGCTGTTATGTCGTCTGTTTATATTTGGCTCTCCGTGCCATCTGGGGTGTGATCTTGGATATCTGGAATGCAGTGAGTTGCTGTGTTTCCAGAAAGCTGTTATGCACGCACCATTTATTAAATACCTCACCTCTCCCCACCACCTTAAAATGTCACATTTATGATGGATTAGGCCTCACGCATACTTGAACTATTCCATCAGTCTCTGTTCTACTAATCTCTTTGTCTATTTCCTTTACCAGCACGTCATTTGGGTGAATGTTTATAATAAGTGTTCATACCTACAGATCAAGGGCAAACTCACTAGTTTTCTCACTTCAAAAACATATTAACTGTTCTCTTTTTCTCTTTCATATTTTCTCTTTCATGTGAACTTCAAAAATTATTGGTTCTCATTTCCATCTCCAAAACCAAAATCAAACGAGCAAAAATGTTATAGGGATACCTATTGGAATGGCAACCAGTTTACTGATTAATTTCAGATAATGGACATTTCTATGATATGAAGTCTTCCCCACTCAGAAACATGGGTATCTCTCTGTTTATTTCAACCTTGAATTAAGTTCATCAAAAAAGTGTGATTACCGAGGCCCAACACGTGTTCGGTAAAATTATCCCTGTAAACGTCCATACACTTACTTACGCCTTTATGAACACAACCCCCCTATTTCCACAGGTTATTAGTTATTGGTAGTAACTTGAATTAGTTATTGGTGGTATAAAGAAAACCGGTTTAGTACAACTATCTTGTATCTCTCAACCTCAGATTCACTAAGTGATTTTGGAATCTCCCGTTTTTCTAGATAAACAAACATTGTCTGCCAATAAGAATACTTTTGGCTTGGGGCGCCCGGGTGGCTCAGTCAGTTAAGCGTCCGACTTCGGCTCAGGTCATGATCTCACAGTTCATGGGTTCGAGCCCCGTGTCGGGCTCTCTGCTGACAGCTCGGAGCCTGGAGCCCGCTTCGGATTCTGTGTATGTGTGTCTCTCTCTGCCCCTCCCCAGTTCATGCTTGGTCTCTCTCTCAAAAATAAATAAATTTTAGAAAAGAATACTTTTGGCTCTTCTGTCTTAATGTGTGTACCAATTTGTTTCCTCGTAGAAGGGACTGGAGCCTTCAGAGCAATGTTGGCAACAGCGAGGAGAGTGGGCTTCTCATCCCTGATTTCAGTGGGAACAGCTGGGAGCATCACCACCCTGAAAAGCTCGTCTCCTCTTTTACTTAGAGTAGGAACGACCACTGTATCTTCTCAAAGGCTTGTGCACGTCAGTTGATGGGATGTTCACCTTGTCGGTGGAATTCACTACGGTGCTCTGTTCCCAGTGCTGAGCCATACTTACTCCCCTGCTGTAAAGCACGGGGGTCATGTGCATTTTCCTGGTACTGCGCTGTGGGACTCAGACCAACATTTCGTCCAGGAGGCTGCTCTCCTGCTCACATTCGTCTCACTCTCCCTCCAGGCAGCCCCTCAGGCCCGTCTTCCCCTGGAGGTAGAAGGCTGAAAAATGTGTGTCGTGGCCCCCGCTGAGGGCGCTGAGCATCAGGCCACCCACCCGACATGCTCCTGGGTACTGCAAACGCATTATCCACCCCCCCCCACTCAGAAAAGGCCCCACCCAGGGCGACAGGCCAGAAACCCAGAGCTCGTCCTTGGCACCTCCCTCGGAAGTCCCTTTGAGTTTACCCCCAATCATCCCTGCCATCCGCACCCTACCGCCTTCCTGGCCCCGGCCGCCTCCCTTCTGCACTGTCACTGCCCGACCGTCTCCTGCACCCCTCTGGGCCTCCTCCTGATTGGAGCGGTCTCTGCAGAACCCAAACCTGGCCAGACCGGCCCCCCTTCAGCCGCTCCCAGTTTCTCCTGGAATAAAGACAACGTTGGCCTTGTGGCCAAGAAGGCACTGGGTTCAACCCTGCCCCACACCCAGCTGCAGTGTCACCCCCCACGTACACACACCCTCCCTCCAGGCTCCAGCGCGCCTCTCTCGGGCCCACATCCAGCATGTCCCTCCTTCCACCGGGGCTGCTCCCCCGCCGGGCCCTCTCCCCGGCACCCTCCTCTCTCCTAATTAACTCCTCTGGGGAAAGCCTCCTTGTTAGGGCCTCTCAGTACACCTCCTCCGCGTCTCCTTCAGGGCCCGTTAGAGTGCAGTTCAGGTGATCCTTTGAATGACATCTGTCTTCCTCCCCAGGGTGGAAACTCCGGGTGCCCAGACCATGCCCGTCTGGGCTCAGCCTCGTATCCTGGCATTCAGTAACGTGTAATCTATTAGTGAGCTCACTCTCCTGAGTGTGGGGTGATGTCAAGGTGATGCTGGCTTTATGACATGAGCTCAAGTCCTTTCCATTCGTTCCCAGGCTCAAGAACACTTCAACTATCCTAACAGTTTGTTTTCTGCAGGCAAACTGGGCTTCGCTTATAAGAACATCTGAGCCTTCTTGCAACATTGAAAAAAAAAAAAACATTAAAAACAACTTTTCGGGGCTCCTGCGCGGCTCAGTCGGTTAGGGGTCCGACTTCAGCTCAGGTCATGATCTCGCAGCTCGTGGGTTCGAGCCCCACATGAGGCTCTGCGCCGACAGCTCAGAGCCTGGAGCCTGCTTCGGATTCCGTGTCCCCCTCTGTCTCTGCTCCTCCCCTGCTTGCACTCTGTCTCTCTCTCAAAAATAAATGAACATCTTTTTTAAAAAATTTAAAAAGCCTTTTCAACTCTACAGAAAACTTAACCAAACATTTGTTTTGCCTTAATGCACCTGCTGGTGACAGCTTATCCCTGGGCTTCTGTGAGACATCTGCAGGCGTCTGTGCAAACGTTTCTTCTGCTGAGCCGTTTGGACATAAATTGTTAACATGACCTTCACTCCAGCCATCTCTGCATGTGTTTCCTAAAATAAAGACACGTTCCAACACTTCCGCAAGAAGATCACCGCATCCAAGAAAAATACCGTTAATCCAATAAGGACAGTTAACACAGTGACCAGATTTAAGCTCCAGACGAGCCTCTTTTGATGGTAAATGTTTCAAACAGACTTCCATTTCTTCTCCTTGTTCTGTTTTCCTTCTCCTTCGTAGCTTAATATTGATGGCTTCTATTTTTTTTCTTTCAGGTGCTCTCTACACCCAACGTGGGGCTCAAACTCACGACCCTGAGATCACGAGTCACATGCTCCTCCGACTGAGACTGCTGGGTGCCCTGATGACTTACATCTTACTGGGAAATCACGCACTTCCTGCAAGTGTTCGTATTTACTGGCAAAGAACTAACATGATATTCTCTTAACATCAAATCAATCTCTTCTGTAGCTGCAATTGTATTCCTTTCCCGTCTCCATATTGTGTATTTCGGCACTCTGTACCTATCTCTGAAGGTTTGCCACGAAGTCATGCAACTCACCCAAACTTTATTCTGCACGTACAACAGAGCCTCGTTAACACTGCTTCCCCAGGCCTTTCGTTTTCTCTTTCTTCCTTTTTTTTCACGGACCTGACGTTTTCTTAGATTTATGATACTTCCTTCCAGTTTGGGGCTTTAATTCATTTATACATTTTCAAGCATATGAGAACGCTTTTCCCCGCTATTCGGCAGACGGTTTTACCAACATGACGTATAAAGCAGCTGGTTCTCCTGTGGTGTGTGTGCTGGCTCGTGAGCTCTGCCCCATCGGTCCCCGTGACTCCACCCGTCCCCCCTACACGCACCTGAGCTCGTCGGCACGTCTGTGTCTGTGGCCGCTGTGTGCTCTCAGCATGCCTCTCCCCGGTTGGCATTTAACGGTCCTCTCCACCACAAGTGCTTACATTTCTAGAAGTCTGTTGAGCGGGTTTTGCTACTTGGGTAGCCGCGTCACCGGCCCTCTTCTTGTCCCCTGTGGAAATGGGGCTTGAGACCCTGGAGGGACGGTCCTTTGCCTCTGACCCGGGAGTCTCGTGTCAGAACCCACAAAACTGTGGCAGGCGGACCCATTAGTTTGCAAGTGGGGCCGAAGCGCTGCCCTTCAGGGCCCCAGACACAAAGCTCTTGAGGTACTGAGTGATTTCACTCTGGCGTGAGCCACACGAGGCTGGTGGGGAGCACACGCGGGCCCCAGGACCCCATCCACAACAAACTCCCCTGCCTCCTCCTCCAGGCAGCTCTCCCTCCTGTCTCTGCTCTGGCCCCTGGAGCCATCCAGTCGGGAGGGACGGTAGGGACGTGCGAAGCCCAGGGTGTCCCCCAAAGCTCCTCGGGGGCCCTCTCAGCAGGGGCCCTCCCTCGCTCCGCGCCAACACCCGGGTGGGTGCTTGATGGCCACGGCCACACGGGTTGCCGCCTGGCCAGGAAAGTACCGGGACAGCCGGCCGGAGGGCCCTCCCCTCGGGGAGGTGGCGAGAGAGTCACGAGAAAGGAGACGGTGGGGGCGGTCCTGCAAAGCCTCGCCGCGACCCCAACCGAGTCCGCGGGGTGCCCGTCGGCCGGGGCTCGGGCCTCCCTGCTCGGAGAGCCCACCGGAAGCACCCCCGGAGAGAGTGCCTTCATCCGGGAAATGAACAATGCTCTGAAATCTGCCAGCGTGACGGTTAATTCTGTGCGTCAACTTGTCGGGACCGCAGTCAGGAGAATCCGGGTGCTGCTGGAGGCCTGCTCTTCTGTGAGATTACCATCTACTATCCGCCGAAACACGCGAGGGCCTCGCCCCATCTGTGAAAGGCCTTACGGGAAAGACCGAGGTTCCTTCAAGGAAGGAATTCTGCCAGAACTTTGTCTTCAGACTCCATCTGCGACACCAGCTCCCCCCGGGGGGTCCGCCTGCCAGCGGGATCTGCAGATCTCAGATGCTGGGGGCCTGCTGGCCCCACAATCACGTGAGCCGACCCCTGAGCCTCTGTCTGTCTCTGTGAGTGTGTATGTGCCTCCTCCGGAGAACTCCCTTCTAAAGTGAGGACGGTGCCTCTGAAATGACCTTCCAGGCACACCAGGGTGGGGAGAGGCAGGAAGCGCAGAGGGGAGTGGGGGGAGGAAGGGGGGGGTGCAGGAACTGGCGAGGAGGAGGACAGGAAGGGGAGTAGGAGAAGGAGGGGCAGGAAATGGAGCTGGAGGAGGAGGAGGAGGAGGAGGAAGAAGGCAGACAGGGAGTACAGCGGAGGAGGAAGAGGAGGAGGAGGGGGCAGGAAGTTGAGGGGGGGGGAGGTGGGGGAGGGCAGGAAGTAGAGCTGGAAGGGAAGGAGGAAGAGGGGGGCAGGCGGTGGAGCTGGAGGAGGAAGAAGAGGAAGGGAGCAGGAAATGGAGCTGGAGGAGGAGGACGGGGACAGGAAGTTGAGGGGGGAGGGAGACGAGGAAGGGGAGGGGCAGGGAACCCGGCTGGAGGAGGCAGGGGAGGAGGAGGGGGCAGGAAGTTGGGGAGGGGGGAGGAAGGAGAGCGGGAAGTTGTGCTGGGGAAGTGAGGCTCTGGATGCTGACCCCTCTGCAAACAGTTCTGCTTTTATTATTCTTGCAACCCAGGGTTCCACGGAACTTCGCTTTAGCGGGAAAGGTTCTCTTCAATTAAACTCGAAGTGCCAGCACCGCTCCCGGGACTTCGGCCGTGCTCCCTTTCTGTGGATTCAGGTAGGATCTGTCTCCTTGGGCCCCTCCGCTCCCCGAGTACGTTACGACATGCCTTAGGCATTTATTTACTGTTTTCTACACAATCCTGCCCTGTAATAACATCCCATGAGACTCTCGGCCTGGACCCCACCCACACGAAGCTGGGTGTCCACGGGCTCAGGAAACTGCCGTATTTGCGGTTCCGGGACGGCCCTGGAGTTTCCCCTTGAAGGCGCTGGGCTCGGCCAGGTTTGCTCACTGTGGGTCTCGACGCGCTGTTTGGAGAGCAAACGCGGGCCGTCCCGGGGCACGTCGACTTTCTGACCTCGTGAACACCAAACCCCGTGAGGACGTCCAGGGGCACATTTACTGCTGGCACGGCCCGCCCCAAGGGGCCCCACCTGCTTTGTTTCCTACGGAGAACCGAACAGAGGGGGGCAAGAAGGAAACGTTTCCCGGGGCGCCTGGGTGGCTCGGTTGGTTGAGCGTCCGACTTCGGCTCAGGTCACGATCTCACGGTTTGTGAGTTCGAGCCCCGCGTCGGGCTCTGTGCCGACAGCTCGGAGCCTGGAGCCTGCTTCCGATTCTGTGTCTCCCTCTCTCTCTCTGCCCCTCCCCCACCCATGCTCTGTCTCTCTCTGTCTCAGAAATAAACATTTAAAAAAAAAAAAAAAAAAGAAGAAGGAAACATTTCCCTCCCTCCCCACCAAGTGGCCTTGGGCTTGTTTCAAATACCAAAAGCACTCGTATCCGTTGTCATCACTCAAGTGAGTTTTATTAACTGGTTATAAGGAGAGGGGATGCAAAAGGGGCCGGCCGGCGAGGCTCCGCCTCGGGCTCCGCTCTCCAGGCGCAGGAGGCAGGGGGCACGTTTGCTCCGGGGCCACCGCACAGCCGCGGCCTCCTCCCCTCACCGAGCCTGTCATCTCCAGCTTGCCCACGGCACCAGGTGCCACCTCCGGGCAAAGCATGTTCTTAAAATTCTTTACAGATTAACCTACGTTAATCTAACCCCGATAAAAGCATAGGTTTTACCTTCTCCTGAGAGCTGCATTGTAATTTCCCCAACAACCTGCTGAAAAGACCCAGGGAAACTTAGCAACCGGCCTCGGCCCGGAGGGAAGCTGCAATTACCCGGGTGCGAGGCCGACGGGCAGCGGCGGCCGCTTCAAAGGCGCGCGGGCGGGCGCGGGCAGGGCTATAATTAGCACCGGGAGCCCCGCGCACGCAGAGCCGGCGGGAACAAAGGCGCCCACTGTTTGATGTGAATCACCCGGAGTCGGGCAGAGCGAGGCGAGGGCCTCACCCTGCACCGGAGACCCCGCGGGCCGCCCTCCCTTTGCAGAGGCAGGGACGCAACCCGGAGGCCAGGCTTTGCGGAGACCCACGGCCTGCGTGCGTCCCCGCCCTGAGCGCCCCGGGCAGGAGGGAGATGCACGCGGCCCGAGCACCCACACGTGTGGGACCAGGGGACCCTCGTGGACGGGGCCCAGTCTGCACAGCACCCGTCCGGGGCTGGGTATGCCCTTGGGTGCCCGCAGAGCAGGGGACCTTGATTGCTGGGGAGGGAAGCCCCCAGAAGGGCCCACCCCCAGAGAGAAGGAAGTGCGGGATTCCCAATGGCCACTCTGGCCTCCGTGTTGGTGTCCTGTCCTTGTTATCTTAAGACATCTGTAAAACCACGTTTGCAAGGACTCAGGGTGTGTGAATGCTGTCACTGAGGCACCCACGCGTCCAATGGAAAACTGTGTTTTGTGGCCGGTGGTGACGGCGGGGCTCTATAATTAGTTCGGGCATAATTGGTTAGCTCCAATAGAAAGAGAGTTGGGGGCATTTGGGAATTTTCTTAGTCCTGAGCCCAGATTTTCTACGGCAACGTCCCCCTCCTTGCCTGTGGCCCCGGGCGAGTCTCTCTGCTGCCGGGGCCAGAGCCTCGTGCAGTCACCAACACCATGCCAGGCGCCTGCCTCTCCCGGACCCCCGCCTGCTGCTGGCCTGTGAGGCCCAGTGAGCAGAGGCCCCTGTGCTCTCCTAGGCGGCTCGCAGAACTGTCCCCTCTGGTCCCCCGTCCGACAGGAGGTGGGCGTCTGCTGCCTCCCCCACACGGCCACACACCTGCCGTCCTGCCCGGCCCCCTGGTCCTGTGCACGAGGCTGCGCCCCCTCCCAGGCCGTGCTCGACACAGCCACCCAGGCGTGGTCCGCCCGCCTCCCCAGCCGGCCACCTCTTCCCTGCGCTCAGGGACTTCTCCAGGGCAGCCCTGCTGTCCGTCTGCGGCCCAGAAACGCCACCAGTGTCCTGACCCCGCTGGGGGAGCCGCTCCAGCTCAGCCCTCTCCTCTGCCTCCAGCTGGCACCTCTCCTGCCCGAGCCCTGTGCCTGTGCCCCCTCCACGCCCCTCCTCTCCTCCTCCTGCGTCTCAAGACTGGGAGCCCCTCGCTGTCCCAAGGAGGTGCCGAGTGTGTGGACACGCCTGCCGGGCTGTGCGGTGAGGCCTGACTGCAGTCCTCCGGGACCAGGCGCTCCCGTCCCAAGACCCGGGGGCCCCTCAGGTACCAGGCTTTCCAGCAAGGTTGCCAATAACCTGAAACTGGCGTCCGTCACGCGCTCTGTACGTCTCGATGGAGCGTCTGCACGGTGCCAGGCGAGGGGCTGGGCCGCAGCCACCGCGGGCAGGTGGCACCGAGCTGGGGGGCTGAGGGAGGGCCGGGCAGGGGCCCTCAAGAGGCGCGGTGATGGGCACACCCCGCAGTGTGTGAGCGCCCACCCGCCCCCAGGTGGGGATGCGCTGATGTCGGGACAGGCTCGCGGGCAGCCCGCCGTCTGGGGGGCACACGCTTGAGGACAGGAGGAGGAGCGGGGCCGGGCCCGGGAGGGGGGCGGGAGGCCATGGGCGAACGGTGCAGGGGTGTGAGCCACGAGGAAAACGGCTTCTCCCCGAGTCTGGGTCCTCGCCTCCTCTCCTAGGAGGATGTCAGCCCTGGGGGTCAGGCCCAGCCGCGCCTCCTCTGGGCCTCAGTCGCCTCTCCGAGGCCGCGACTCCAAACACCTCCTGGGTCCTGAGGGTCAGGACCCCAACGTAAGACTCTGGGGGACGCAGCCCCTCGTACGAGACACAAGGTGCCATTTACTGAAAATACAAGTAGACCCAGGAAGCACACGCGGGGCCGGTGCGCCCCTCCGCGTGGGGACCGGGCTGGCACGCGGGCTGGGCGAGTGGGCGCGCCGGCCCCGCGCCGGCCTCGGCCTCACACCTGGCGGGGCGCTGGCTGGCCTCCGAGCGCGTCGCGGCACTGGTCGCACGGGACTCGCACACCTGCATTTCTTCAGGCAGAATTCGGGAATCCGCACGTCCGCGGCCCGGGCCCGACCTCGCCAGGCAACGCCCCTCGTGCTGACGGGAACGGGCTCGTGTGTTGTGTGCTCTGTGAAAACAACAGTGACAGAGGGGCCACCGCACGCTTCGGCATTATTCTCCGCGGACAGACCTGACGGGCCATTATCCCCAGCAAACAAGTTACATCACTTAGACACACATTTGCTTTTAAAAATGACTGTAGTTTTGTTACACAAGGAAAAATGGGGTCATTGTTGAAACTTCGTATCACGTGGTGGCAAAAAGGAGGAAATAAAAAGTATCCATAACCCTACCGTCAGGGAGAATCGCCTGGCACCTGGGTATATGCTGCAGCAGGAACGTAGCACATTCACACACACACACACACACACACACGCACACACCACACACGTGTGCATTCATGCATGTGCACACACACCTGCACA
>NW_026059372.1:0-10086 GCF_023721935.1 Panthera uncia
TGTCTCTCTCTGTCTCAAAAATAAATAAAATGTTAAAAAAAAAAAAATTTAAAAAAAAATAAATAAAAATAAATTGGATTATTATTATTATTTGTTGTTGTTGTTGTTCTTGTCTCTTCAAGTTCTGATATGTGGTTCTTACAATGGTCAACAGGGAGCAGTGTACTCACAACAGTGGCACATGGTAACTGGGGAAGTGTTGCAGTATTAATTTATGTTATTTTAAATTTATACATATTATGGTCTACAGTTAACATGCATAAAACATGAAAATGATTATTTTGGTAACTAGGTAGACATGCATTTAGAATTGTAAAGTTTCATTTTTATCAATATAGGTAGCAAGGTTTAATCAAATTTCAAAAGTGAAATTAATGTCAGGTTTATCTGAATTCTTGGATTTAAAAATTTATATTTACTAATTAGAATTTATATTTTGGCTTTTATAATTTTGAATATACCAGGAGAAAAATATTTTGGAAACATGAAAAGCAATTTATGTTTTTGAGTTTTACATGTGCTTTAGTTTACATTTCAGAAAAACCTTCTCTTACACTTTGAATATATTACACTTAACGACAACTATACTTTATTAAACATTTTATAATATGAATAGGACACAAATTATGTAAAAATACTGATCACAACTATATCATTTATGCTTTTGCCAAAGTGAAGGCAAGAAAGTATTATATGAAAAAAATACAATAATGTTGTGTTTATTATTCATCCAAATAATGCTGGCCTCTAGATATGTGCAATAATTAAAATCAGTCATATTTGATATTTTATAAATTTTTAGTCATATAAAAACCATGCCTTTAGGCATGTTTAAAAATTTTTGTTTTTATGAAGAAAATCTCATCAAGATAAATATACAAGACATTTTATATACCAATTTTAGCAGATTTAGATCTTTTAAATGTCTATATATTTAAATGATATGTGAGCCTCCATCTGTATTTCCTTGTGTGCTGCAAGTGTTAGGGTGACTCTAATCTTTTTAGATTTTTAGGCACTTTTGTGCCTCTACTCATGTTAGAGGGTTAACTAGAGCGCAAACTAGTGGCCAGCATTTACTGAGTGCTTATCGTAGGCCAGGCACTATGGGAAGTGCTTACATGCACTATCTCAGCAAATCCACCCATATTACAGGTGATGAAACTAAGACTCAGTGGGTCATGTGCTTTGTCCAAGGTCACCCTGCTAGTTAGCAGGTGAGCTGGGACTATGTCCTATCCACTCAGCTCCAAAATCAGAACTTCTGATTCGAGTCTCATAAACACGTTCTTGCAGAGGAAGCAGGGGTAGCAGCTACTGCCATGGTATAAAGCAAGATCCTCAGGGTTTCATTTTCTCTCATTGTAGCCCAAGGCAGAGAAATGGTCAGCTGTGCCTGAGTGGTCACCTGGGGACTCTACAGAACAAGGACCCACTCGGGTCCTACTCATCTAGACCCACCTCTTGCTTGGTCTTGGGGGTTGGCCCAAGGCAGTGTCTCTGGCACAGGTGAAGCATGTCACCTTTATGCTCAGATCTACCAGAGCTGGTGTCTGTCTTTTCCTCTGTTCTCCTTTGTGTCTGGGCTTCAAACCTCCCCAGGGCCAAGATGAAAGACCGTTTTCATCCTCTTCCCGTGTGTGAAGAAAAATAAAAGATAGCTCTTCTTGGCTCATTCATATCGTGGGCCCACTCAGGCCCTGCAGGAGAACAGGACATGGATTATAGATAAAGCTTAAATCCATTTTTTCAGGAATTAGGCGGCTTACAAATGAAGGCAATATCTGTGTTTGCACAATGGCTACCTTGGGGCCCTCATGGCTTTAATGAAATTCTATACATCAAAGCTCTTTAAAAGCTTCTGAGTCAAGAACATGCAAACTGACCTCTACTCCCTGGGGCTCCAGTAACCCCAGGGAGAAGTGATAGGCAGTGGAGAGGAACGGGTATAGGCCAGGTCAGAGGACTGGGGCTCCCTGAGAGGTAGATCCTCCTGATTAGATACATGATATTCCCAGGAGCAGAGAGACCCATCAAGGCCTCCACTCCTCTCAGGTGCATGCAGAACAAGAAGCAACTGGGCTAATCATCTGAAGCAGCAATTCTCCAAATGTGTTACAAGGATCCTGAGGATCCGAAGACCCTTTCAGGGGGTCCACAAAGTCAAAACTATTACCTTCATAACATGTCATTTTCTTTTTTCACTCTCATTCTCTCACCAGTGTACAGCGGCACATTATGAAGGCCACATGACATGTGAGGTCAGAACAGATTGAATCTAGAAGCAGGTATGAAAATACAGCCATATTCTCTTTTTCAAAGTTTATTTATTTTGAGAGAGAGAGAGAGGTAGAGAGAGGAGGAAAGAGATAATCCCAAGCAGGCTCTGTGCTGGCAGAGCAGAGCCCAACAGCAGGCTCTATCCCACGAGCTGGGAGATCATGACTTGAGCCGAAATCAAGAGTCTGATGCTCAACCGTCTGAGCCACCCTGATGTCCCTACAGCTATATTCTATTAAACCAGACATGAAAGAGATTTTCAAAAATGTAAAGCAATGCCATTCTTCTTACTGATTTTTTTTGTTTTGCAAAATGATAGTTACTTTTCCTAAAATGTGTAGCTTATGTTAGCATGTAATGAATTTATTTTAAAATAAATTATATATTTAAAATTTTTCTGAGTTTTAAATTTCTAACATCATAAATATCCATAGATATAACCCACATATACAAGAATACTCTGGGGTTCTCAGTATTTTTTAAGAACATAAAGGGATCTTGAGACCAAAAAGTTTGAGAACTACTGAAGTTATTGAGTGTACAGAACACCCTACATCATTTAGAATTGGTACCTGTGGTCATATTATATGCCTATTCCTTACAGCTACAGAATAAATAAATGGGTCCAGATTTTAATTAGGCTATCTTATATTTAAGGGAACCTTACAGTCTAAGAAGGTAAATTTTAATTATAGAAGTATAGAATATGTAAGTAAAAAAGAAGCCTGACCTATGAGTGAGGGGGAAAAAAACCCCTTTTATCTACTTTCATATTGTGTAGAATTCTACTGAATACTGTTTCTAAAGCAGGTACCCACTCCCCCAAAGAAAAGCTTCTTTGGTCTAATAAACTTGAGAAATACTGGACTTCTGAATCCAGTGTTTACTACAAATCTTCTCAAAGCCTTCAATACAAGCATTAAAGATATTGTGAATCTCTGAGATACACTAGGCTGCATTTTCCAGACTTACCTGACCGTAAAACTCTTCTTAGGGACAACTTGTAGAACTAATCTTTCAAGCAACATGGGAAACTTCTCCACTCAGCAAAAGGATGAAGTGGTCTCCTGAGCGCTGAGAGCTGCTTAGTATCCAGAAATCCACCTGCTTGCTTCAGGGAGGGAAGTTAGGGATGGCTGCACCGAGGTGTGCAGATCTGAGTTTGGCTGGGGGTAGTATGGACTGGGAAGTGTTCATCCAACCCAAAGAGAATGACAAGTGGGGATAGAGAGAGGTGATTTGGAAGTCCAGGGCAGACCTGGGCAGAACAGCAGAAATGGAGGCTTTCTAGAGCTAGTGGAGTACAGAGATACCGGGGACAGGAGAGCAGAGCTCCCCAGAATGGGGACAGCAACACAGTGAGGGAAGCCCATGGTAGGCCTGACCTGTCCTACACACCCAGTCACATGGGAGAAAGCTGGAATGGAGTTTCCACCTCGGTCCATAAAAAATGAGATGTCCATGCTCATTCCCCAGAGCACCATGGCTGCTTGAGATGAACTCCTGACCCTTAATCCCTACTCTCCCCAGCAGATGGGCAGTTGTTAATCTGATAGGTGAGAGACTGGTATTCATTTTGGGATGTGGCTCTGGAAACAGACACTCTGCCATTGTCACTTGGGGTGAATTTCTTACCCTCCCTCTACTGGGGTTCCTCATTTGTGGAATGGAGTCAACAGTGGCACTTACCTCATAACCTGAGTAAAATAATCCACGTGAAGGGCTTTGCTCAGTGCTTGAGACTAACCATGAATATTGTGGCGTTATTATTTCTTGTGCCACCGGGGGTGTATATGGGAGTATATGGGGGGCTAAAGGGACCCCACTCTCGAGTGTTTGCTGGAATGGTCTGCCGCTGCGGGGACGCCTGCCACGTGGCCTTTCTCTAGTCTCCCTTCAGGCCTCTGAGGGGTGGTAAGTTATGCTCAGGCCTGAATGATGGACTTGACTGTCAATGTCAGGCTGAGAGGGGAGAAAAGGAAAATCTGCATTCAACACCAGATCCAGCCATGTACTGCAGAAAGAACTCACCGGAAGCTGGTTCCTGGGTTCCGGGTGCTGCCCAGGCTAGGGAGGCGGGACTTCCGCCCTCGGTGATGGTTGGCACACACGCCCGAGACAGACTCCTTTGTCTCTTCCCAGGGAGGGGCCTGATTTACAGCTTGAGGGTCAGTGTGGTGCTGCGTCCTGAGGAGGCTAATCCACACGTTCGGGTGTGCCAGACACTGTCCTCTTCTCCCTGAGGAGTAAGCATGGGAGCTCTAAGTATTAAAACGCCGGATCAGCGTTTTTCTTTGCTAAGTGGGACCTATAGCTTGAACCAGAGCAAAAAGGACTGTTCTGTAGATACAGTTTACACAGTTTATCTGTGGATAAACTGAAGTCGCCCTGAACTTCCCAAAGCAGGACTTCAAGCCTCCCTGAGGACAGAGAGGGCCTGGTGATCCCACTGTGCGGGTGCTCTGGCCTTTACCTCAGACCGGACCATTGAGCACCCTGACCTGACCTTCCTCATCACCTCACCACATGGCCCCTCCTTTGCCCTTGAAGCAGAGCGAGGAGTAAAAAATTGAGTGGAGCGCGAAGGGAAACATAAAAAGTTTGTTTCAGCGTCTTCCACAATGTCCGTAGTTACCTTTTTAGACTTTGGGGGGCTGTGAGTGACCATTGTTAGGGAAAGTCTTTCTCCACGAAAGCTTAGGGCAGCAAGGAGGGCCCTTCTTTCCGTCTGAGGCTGAGTTGCCCCTTCAGGCCGAGCTGGGGGCAATGGGCTGGCCCAGGTGGGGAAGGGGGTGCAGGGTTCATTTGACATGTGAGTCCTTTGCTGCAGTTCTGCTGAGACTCAGAGCATATAAAGTTCATGAACAGGACACTTTATAGTTTTCTATAGTTGTAAAAACATCAACTTTGATTTGTGCAAATAAGGTATTTTCCTAGTTATTTTGCTAAGCCAAACATTAAAACTAATTTGCATTCTTTGAGACTAATTTGGCCCAGGAGCTAGTAGGAAGCTGGAGGGGATTCTGCCCTGGAAGAGGGGTTGTCACATGGATTTACTTTAGCATAAACATAGACTACGTGAAGGCTGGAGCCTTCTGGTCTCCTCAGGGAGACCCAAAGGGCTAACGGGGGCTCCAGAATCCAACAGATCTAGGTTATAATCTCGGATTGACGTGAGCTTGGAGCACTTCCTCTATCTTTCTGAGGACTGTTTTCTTTTCCTCTTGTACGCTGTTTTAGGACTGTTGCAAAGACTAAACAGGATGTGAGTAGGGCACTTAGCACAGTCTTTGACACCTAATATCCTAGTAAACTCTCGACAAAGGGTTATTCCTAGGTTTGTCTTTACCCAAAACCAGTGAGAGAAACTCACTGTTGTTTCCATCTCTCTCACTTGACCTTCTTCCTGTGCTGGGTTCAGCTGATTTTCTCCTTAGCCCCCTGCCATTCCTATTTATTCCCTGGCACCTTTGCTTAGAATTAATCTTAAGTTCTGGGGCACCTGGGTGGGTCAGTCCGACTTCGTCTCAGGTCATGATCTCACAGTTTGTGGGTTCGAGGCCCGTGTCGGGCTCTGTGCTGACAGCTCAGAGCCTGAAGCCTGCTTCGGATTCTGTGTCTCCCTCTCTCTCTGCTCCTCCCCCACTCATGCTGTCTCTCTCTGTCTCTCAAAAATAAAAATAAAACATTAAAAAAATTAAAAAATAAAAGAATAATCTTAAGTTCAGCTTGAGTCCTTCTTGTTCTCTGAGGCTTTCCTTAACAACTCAACTCAGACTTGATGGTTGCTCTCTGTTCTGATGGGTTCAGTGGGGCTCAAATTCTTGAGGTGATGGCAGCCTCATTGGCCTCTAGGTTTCTCCAAGTTGCCTAGGACATTGTATGGGGATGCTCCATAGACTCAAGGTGAGTTAAAGTGACTCACTGAAGAAGGCTGCTGCTGTGACTCCACCAGCCTTGCAGGAGCACACAGAGCTATAGGTCTCCAGGGAGCTGCTTGTAAGGTCAGTCATGGACCATACAGTGATAGTTATCACTACGTTGCTTGGTTTTTAAGACGTAGAAACTTTGCTAAAATAATCTTACATGGACGTATGATATAGGAAGCTGCTCATGGTGGGCTGCTATTGGTACAGTGGAGACAGGAGGCCACAGTTCCTCCCCTTGACTCCTGAGGTGCTTTTGTGGACTCCCGTGGCGTTGCTCCTTGGAGACTGGAAGCCATAATGAAGGCAGGGTTTCTGACCACAGGTTGCTGATGGTAACTGGCTTTTGAAGGTTAACAACTGTACTGAGATGGAACAGTAAGTTGAACCTGACCTGCTGGGAACAAGCTGAATTTGAGAAATTTCATCCAATTTTGGTTATATTTCATGTCTAGGGAGGGATGGGTACTATGGCTTCTCCCCAAGCATGGAATTAATACAACACAGGTCTCTGGCGTGGAGCCCACATTCATAGGAACCAAAGTAATGGAAGTGTAGGGGATCCCCTCACAGAATCATCTGTATCCTAGGCAGAGACTGATGGTGACTTCCCCTTATCCATCTCATTTTCTTTATCAACAGAACCCCTGCATGAGTAGAGACAGCAATTGGCACAGGTAAAATAAGATGGGTGAGGATTATAAAGGTCTTTTAAGAGAATGACTCAGTTGGCAGGTTCCACTTTTGCAACTCCTTGTTGAAGAATGAGGATGTGATGACTGGAGCTTCAACAGCCAGCTGGGAAGCCATGAGGGTGAGGCCCATGCCCAGAGATAATTAGGGAGCCTGGGTCCATGAGAACATTATAGAACTACCATATTCGTATTGGTCTGTCTTTCTCTGTTCATTTCAAAATGTGGAGGAGAAAAACCCCAAAACCTTCTATAACTTATCTTGTTGAAGCCTCAACTTTAGGGAACTTTGTTGTTATCAATTAAATATAATTCCTTAGTGATGATACATCACTACCACAACCCAGTGATGTGGACTTGGAGGACAATATTAGTAGTTTCGAGTGGTGTTGGACCAGCTTTTCTCCAATTAAGATGTTACATAGTGACAGGCTTGAAGGGTTTCAGTACCACCTTACATTTCCTTTGATAGCTTTTCTCCATAGAAGAGTTAATTATCAAAGAAACAATTAAAAAAGTAGGGCACATGAGAGAAAAATGAAAAAGGAATCAGCTAATTATTTGTAAACTGAATAAACACACCATTATCTTTTGACCATAGTTTATAGACAAGAATGAGCCTTCTGGCTGTGACTGCAGTAATGTTGGTGGACATGTAAATATTTTAATCACTTAGCTATACAATACACTTCCTGGTTTGTTTTCATAAAATATTTTTTTAAAGGCTTGAAATACATTCCTTACAGCACAACCATCTCTATAATGGCCAGATCCCCTCCTATGATGGTTATTTCCATCCTGGAGCCCATCTGGGTTGAATTCTTTCCTCTAGTCTTCAGGAAGCTGGGCGTGTCTCACTACTCATTCTCATTTGTAGAAAGGAGAGAGAGCTCCCTGGGATTGGGCTGGGACAGCCACTGACTCTGAAGAGCCCTGAAGAGAGATGCTAGAGGGATGTCTTCCTCCCTGAAGTCATTTTATTAGATTAGTACTCAGTGGATGGCAGCTCATCAAGGCCAAAGCTCAACATGTTACATTTTATTGCCAGCAAATGAAGGCAAATTTTAGGGGTGTATGCCTGTGGGGGGAGTAAATAATCAGCTAAAGGGGATTTCTGAAGGAAGAATTGGATATTTTCCCATTGATCTCAGAATTACACCTTTGACCCAGTGCACGTTGTGTTTAATTGTATTTTACAAGACAATGCGTTGGTCAGCTCTGGAATCAATGGGATGTGAATGGAGGGTGAAATAGTCCATTGTGTCACGAAGTCTTTATCAAAATTCCCCCAACCGTTGGATGGGCTTTAATAATGAAAGAGCTAGTTATGGCTCATGCAAATGATTATGACAGCACAAAATGGTTTTTAGTGATTTCGAGTTAGAATTAGGCAACAGCAATAGGCACAAACAGCCACTTAGGGGACATGCCAGCTGCTTCCAGAGAAGCTGCTGACATAAAAACAGGGAATGGCACTAAAACAGATACAATTCAAGTCATAATTTGCTTGCTAATAATTTCCTTTTTGTGTCTGCAGCCTTGAAGGATTGTCCTGAATAAGTGCATTCATAAAGATAGCAAGTCAAGTCAAGCCATCCGGCAGATGAATTAACAGCAAACTGCTATCACAAGGGTGAGTGAGGTGGGGGACAAAAGTCAAGATTTCCTAAAGTGAGGCAGAACTGACAAGTACCAGCTGAGGAGTGTTATTCTGTATGATGGCAGCTCATGGCTGCATATAGTTCTCTGAGGATGAGTCCAGCCCTTGGCACAGGCCAGCAAAGGGCAGCTGTCCATCAGGGTGGAAACTACCTAGGGAATTCCAGACATGGTTGCATCCTTTGCTCTCTTCCAGCTCCCTCTGCAGATGCACTCTAATTAAGAGAAAGACTATTCATTCCTTCTCTAGCAAGGATTTCCTTGACTTACAGCAAAGATCCTCTCTGAATTCAAAGTCTGCTCTGCATTTGTAGAGTTTAAAATCCCATTAGCTGTTCTGCCTCTGATTTCACTGATCTGTTTGTTTTGCTGCTAACACCTCTCTGGTACCTTGCTGAAAGGACTTCCCTCCCCTTCTTCCCTGTGGTTTGGATAGCACTGAGGCGGGTGAGGTGTTTATTTACACATCTCTCTGGATCATTAGGTAAAAGGGGTGGCACACTTCTCTCTTGGCAACATGTTTAAACATGAGCCTGTTTTACTTCTGAACTTACTTTCTGGTCAACACACACGTAAATCTGTACAATCATAGCTCATTCAAAAGACACTCCCATATAGTGCTTTTCAAATATGTATTTTCTAGAATTCTGTTTAAATTTAACTTTGGTAAGCTGTCAGCTTTTAAACAGACTTTGTGTATATAACTACAAAGAATTTTGTGCTAAAATCTTTTGTTTGAGAAATCACTTGTTGGTCTGCAAACTGGCCCCCGTGGATGGAGGGCCAGGGGAGACCAGAGGAGGCAGACCATCCAGATTCGTAGGTGTCAGATTTAATAAGCAAGAGAGTTTATGAAGCTTGTCTTGGGGGGGGTGACAGGACGAGCAGCTCTCTGCACCTGCCCACCAGGATCTTAGAAGTTTATATGGAAGCCTTAATGGGTTCAGTAACAGAAGGCCTCACCACCACATTACTATCTCAAGGCTCTGTGGGGCAGCTTCCAGGGTAGTGAAGGCAAGCAGAGTGCACATTCTAAGGACGGGGAGGGGGATGGGGAGCCTCTGACTGCCTGGGTCCAGCTCTCAGGTCAACTGGTGGTCACATCCTCTCAAGAACCACCTCTAACACCACTCTTAAGTAGCTATTTTGGAAGGTTTAAAATATATAAATTGGATTTTTCTCCACTCAGTAAAATCACTGTGATTCTAAGATAGAAAACTACGTCTCAGATGATGTCATCATGTATTTCTTTAGTGCCTTTTAAAACAAATGTTAGTAATTTTTTAAATTGGAATAAACCTTACCTGTGATGAAATGTCTTGTGTGAACATTTTGATGAGTTTTGATAAATGTATACACCTATGTAAAAGCCACCCCAATCAAGATCTAGGACATTCCATCATCTCCAAATTTCTCTGGTCAATACCCTCCCCTTTAGGCAACATTGTTCTGATGTCTATCACCATAGACAGGTTTTACCTGTTTTTTTTTTTTTTTTTTTTAACGTTTATTTATTTTTGAGACAGAGA
>NW_026059373.1:0-9753 GCF_023721935.1 Panthera uncia
ATGAATGGATAAAGAAATTGTGGTTTATATACACAATGGAGTACTACATGGCAATGAGAAAGAACGAAATATGCCCCTTTGTAGCAACGTGGATGGAACTGGAGAGTGTGATGCTAAGTGAAATAAGCCATACAGAGAAAGACAGATACCATATGTTTTCACTCTTATGTGGATCCTGAGAAACTTAACAGAAACCCGTGGGGGAGGGGAAGGAAAAAAAAAAAAGGAGGTTAGAGTGGGAGAGAGCCAAAGCATAAGAGACTGTTAAAAACTGAGAACAAACTGAGGGTTGATGGGGGGTGGGAGGGAGGGGAGGGTGGGTGATGGGTATTGAGGAGGGCACCTTTTGGGATGAGCACTGGGTGTTGTATGGAAACCAATTTGACAATAAATTTCATATATTGAAAAAAAATAAAATGAAAAAAAAATAAAATAAAATATAAACAAACAAACAAACAAACAAACAAACAAACTTGGCAGGCCAGAAAGGCATGGCAGAAGATCTTCAATGTGAGGAACGGAAAAAATATGCAGCCGAGAATCCTTTATCCTGCAAGTCTGTCATTTAGCATAGAAGGAGAGATAAAGGTCTTCCCAAACAAACAAAAACTGAAGGAATTCGTCACCACTAAACCAGCCCTACAAGAGATCCTAAGGGGAATCCTGTGAGACAAAGTACCAGAGACATCGCTACAAGCATAAAACATACAGACATCACAATGACTCTAAACCTGTATCTTTCTATAATAACACTGAATGTAAATGGACTAAATGCACCAACCGAAAGACATAGGGTATCAGAATGGTTAAAAAAACAAGACCCATCTATTTGCTGTCTACAAGAGACTCATTTTAGACCTGAGGACACTTTTAGATTGAGAGTGAGGGGATGGAGAACTATTTATCATGCTACTGGAAGCCAAAAGAAAGCTGGAGTAGCCATACTTATATCAGACAAACTAGACTTTAAATTAAAGGCTGTAACAAGAGATGAAGAAGGGCATTATATAATAATTACAGGGTCTATCCATCAGGAAGAGCTAACAGTTATAAATGTCTATGCGCTGAATACAGGAGCCCCCAAATATATAAAACAATTACTCATAAACATAAGCAACCTTATTGATAAGAGTTGGATGCTAAACCAACTGAACTACCCATGTGCCCCAAAAGCTGATGTTTTCTTGTTGATTTCCTATCTATATAATTTATCCATTGATGTAAGTGGAGTGTGAAGGTCCTCTATTATTACTGTGTTGTCGTCAATTTCTCCCTTTTTGGTCCATTAATATTTGCTTTATATATTTTAGTGCTCCTATATTGGCTGCATATGTACTTATAAATGTTATATCTTTTTGCTAGATTGACCCTTTTATCATTATATAGTGTCCCTCCTTATCTTTTATTACAATCTTTGCTTTAAAGTCTATTTTGTCTGGGGGCACCTGGCTGGCTCAGTCAGTGGAGCATGTGACGCTTGATCTCAGGGTCATGAGTTCAAGCCCCATGTTGGGCGTGGAGCCTACTTTAAAAATAAATAAATAAATAAAGTCTATTTTGTCTGATACAAGAATAGCTGTACTAGTTTTCTTTTTCTTTCCGTTAGCATGGAATATCTTTTTCTATCCCTTCACTTTCAGTCTGTGTGTATTTTTACTTCTGAAGTGAGTCTCTTCTCAGCAGTATATAGATGTGTCTTGTTTCTTCATTCATTCAGCCACCCATTCATTTTGAGTGGAGAACTTGATCCAATTACATTTAAAGTGATTTTTGATAGGTATGTATTGCCATTTTTTTTTTCTGGCTGTTTTTATAGTTCCTCTCAGTCCCTTTCTTTGTCTCTTTCTTCCCTTGTGGTTTGATAACTTTCTTCAGTGTTATATTTAGTTTACTTTCTCATTTTCTTTGGTGTATTTTCTATAAGTTTTTGTTTCATGTTTACTGTGAGGTTTTTTTTTTTAATTTTTTTTTTAATGTTTATTTATTTTTGAGAGAGAGAGAGGGAGACACAGAATCTGAAGCAGGCTCCAGGCTCTGAGCTGTCAGCATAGAGCCCGACGCGGGGCTTGAGCTCACAGACCGCGAGATCATGACCTGAGCTGAAGTCGGATGCTTACCGACTGAGCCACCCAGGTGCCCCATGGGTAAATCTGAACACTTTCTAAAACTACAAGTTTACTCTCTTCCCCTCAACATTTTGTTTTTGATGTATTGTTTTTGATGTTTTGATGTTAAAATGCGAATTTTACATCTTTGTATCTTATGTATCCTTTGACTATTGTAGTTTAATTTTACTACTTTCTTTTTATTTTTAATTTTTTTTTATTTTAGGGAGAGAGTGTGCGAATGAAGGAGAGGGGCAGGGGAGAGAGAATCTTAAGCAGGCTCCGTGCTGAGCATGGAGTAGGCTCAGCATGGAGCCTGACACAGCACTTGATCCCATGACCCTGGGATCATGACCTGAGCCAAAATCAAGATGCTAGATGCCTGATGCTCAACTGAGCTACCCAGGTGCCCTACCAGTTTTGTCTTTTAACCTTCATAGTCACTTTATAAGCATTAATCCACTACCTTGTATATATTTGCCTTCTACAGTGAGATTTTTACTTTCATATGTTTTCTTGTATTAATTAGTGCTACTTCTTTTCAGATTAAAGAAATCTCCTTAATGGCGCACCTGGGTATCTCAGTTGGTTAAGCTTCTGACTCTTGATCTCAGCTTAGGTCTTGATCTCAGGATCATGAGTTCAAGCCCCATGTTGGGCTCTGTGTTGGGCATGAAGCCTACTTTAAAAAAAAAAAAAAAAATGAGGGGCACCTGAGTGGCCAGTTAGGCATTTGACTTCAGCTCAGTTCATGATCTCATGGTTCGTGGGTTCAAGCCCCGCATCAGGTGCAGTGCTGACAGCTTAGAGCCTGGAGCCTGCTTTGGATTCTCTCTCTCTCTCTCTCTCTCTCTCTCTCTCTCTGTCTCTGTCTGTCTGTCTCTCTCTCTCTCTTTGACCCTCCCCCACTCATGCTCTGTCTCTCTTTCTCAGAAATAAATAAACATTAAAAAAAAAAGAAAGAGGGGCACCTGGGTGACTCAGTCGGTTAAGCGTCCGACATCGGCTCAGGTCATGATCTCACAGTCTGTGAGTTCGAGCCCCGCATTGGGCTCTGTGCTGACCGCTCAGAGCCTGGAACCTGTTTCAAATTCTGTGTCTCCCTCTCTCTCTGACCCTCCCCCATTTATGCTCTGTCTCTCTCTGTCTCAAAAATAAATAAACATTTAAAAAAAAGCAAAAAAGAAAAAAAAAGAAAGAAAGAAAAAAATCTCCTTAACATCTCCTCTAAGTCTGATTTAGTAGTGATGAACTCCTTTAGTTTTTGCTTGTCTGGAAAACTCTTATCTCACCTTCTATTCTGAATGATAATCTTGCTGGGTGGCATATTCTTGGTTGGAAGTTTTTCCTTTTAGCACTTTGAATAGTCATGCTTCTTCCCTCTGGTCAACAATGTTTCTGCTGAGAAATCTGCTGATAGTTTTATAAGATTTCACCTGCACACAACAACTTGTTTTTCTCTGGCTGCTTTTAAGAGTCTCTCCTTATCTTTGACTTTTGTTATTTTAATTATGTGTCTTAATGTGGATCCCTTTTGGTTATCTTATTTGGAACTCTCTGAGATTCCTGAACCTGGATGTTTCCTTTCACAGGTTAGGGAAGTTTTCTGCCCCTTTGTCTCTCTCTTCTCCTTCTGGACCCCCTGTAATGTGGATGTTATTCCACTTGACGTTGCCCCATAGGTTTCTTTTTTTTTTTTTTTTTAAGGTTTATTTTTGAGAGAGAGAGACAGAGAACTAGGGCAGGGGCGGGGAGTGCAGAGAGAAAAGGAGACACAGACTACAAAGCAGGCTCCAGGCTCTGAGCTGTCAGCACAGAGCCTAACATGGGGCCTGAACTCACAAACCATGAGATCATGACCTGAGCCGAAGTCGGACACTTAACTGACTGAGCCACTCAGGCACCCCTGCCCCATGGGTTTCTTTTTATATATATATATTTTTTACTTTTTTTTTTTTTTTAATGTTTTCATTCATTTTTTGAGAGACAAAGAGAGACTGTGAGCAGCGGAGCAGCAGAGAGAGAGGGAGACCCAGAATCCGAAGCAGGCTCCAGGCTGTGAGCTGTCAACACAGAGCCTGATGCAGGGCTCGAACCCACAATCCGCGTGATCATGACCTGAGCTGAAGTCTGCCGTTTCACTGACTGAGCCACCCAGGCACCCCTAGGTTTCTTAAATTACTTGCATTGTTTCTTTTTTTTTTTTCTTTTTGCTGGTATGTCTGGGTAAATTCCATTGCTTTGTCTGAGTACTTACTGATTCACTCTGCTTCATCCAGTTTGCTGTTGAATCCCTCTATAGATGTTTATTTTTCAGTTCAGTTATTGTATTCTTCGGTTCTGCAACTCCTGTTGGTACTTTTAAAATATTTTTTACATCTTTCTTGAAGTTCTCAGCGTGTTCATCGTTCTTCCAAGTTCACTGAGCATCGTTATGACCACTACTTTGAATCTTTATAGGGTAGAATACTTATCTTCGTATCATTAAGGTCTTTTTCTGAGGTTTTGTGTTGCTCTTTCATTTGCAGCATACTTTTCATTTTGCTTGACTCTCTGTTTGCTTCTATATATTAGGCAAAATAACTACTTCTCCCAGTCTTGAAGGCAGGGCCTTATGTAGGTGATAAATGTTCTAGTTCAACTTTGCCCTAGTTCTTGGTTGTCTCTGGAACCTTTGTGATTGACTACACTGCTGATTTATTCTGATACGTCCTGTTATTGAGGACATGCCAAGACCTATTAGTGTTCCAAGGGGAGGACTCTCATTTACCATCTAGTTTCAAGCTGACTGGAAGCCAGGCCCTCAGGTAGCAGCTTTTTTTTTTTTTTAAGATTTTATTTTTGGGGCACCTGGGTGACCCAGTCAGTTAAGCATTCAACTCTTGATTTCAGCTCAGATCATGATCTCATGGTTCATAGGTTTGAGCCCCTAGTCAGGCTCCATGCTGGCAGTGAGGAGCCTGCTTGGGATTCTCTCTCTCCCCCTGCCCTTCCCCTGCTCTCTCTGTCAATAAATAAACTTTAAAATAAATTTTTTTTAATTTTAATTTTTTAAGTGTTTATTTATTATTGACAGAGAGAGAGAGAGCATGAGCGGGAGAGGGGCAGAGAGAGAGGGAGACACAGAATCTGAAGCAGGCTCCAGGCTCTGAGCTGTCAGCACAGAGCCTGACACAGGGCTAGAACTCACAGACAGCAAGATCATGACCTGAGCCGAAGTCGGACACCTAACCGGCTGAGCCACCCAGGTGCCCCTAAAATAAAATTTTTAAAAAAGATTTTATTTTTAAGTAATCTCTACACCCATGTGAGACTCAGACTCACAACCCTGAGATCAAGAGTTGCGTGCTCTACTGATGGAGCCAGCCAGGCACCCCAGTAGCAGTTTTTAAAGGAAGCAAAGGTATATAGTCCTGTGGGGCTGCAGTCATAATCCCTGCTGACGTCAAGACCAGGAGATCAGGAGGTATACCCTGAGTGACAGTTACAAAAGTTGGGACTCCAGACAAGTGTATGAGCTCCCTTCTGGGATGTCTTGTTGAGCTGTAGTGAGGCCAAAGGAGCCTGGAGGATGGTGTCTTCCTGCTTATATTCTCTGGGAATGCCTACATAGCCTCTAGATGTTTCAGAAACCTAAAGCCTGTCCCTCAGGCTGCAGCTCCGCTAAGTAAATAGTCCTTTTTCATAAGACTGGGGTTGTGTTTCAGTTCGCTGCCTATGCAGCGCCCCGGGGGTGGTGACCAACCAAGAACTGTCTTTCCGACCATTACATTCCTGTGGAGCCCAGGAATGCCAGCCCCTTTGGCCACCAGGACCAGGTGAGCAAGGGGCATCCCCTGTATGTATTGCACACACCCACTAGCTTTAGCTAGGCAGCTGGAGAGTGTGAGGAGTAGGGGCATTCTCACAGGCATTCGAAAGGCAGCTGGAAAATGTCTTGGCTGTACACACCCGGGGGTTTCAGGAACCAGTGGGAGAGCACCCTGTCCGTGTGCTTGAACCAGCTTCACACCAGGAACGGGACAATGCCACAGCTCTCTGTCTGCCCAACCCGGCCAGGAAGCGGGGGAGTGCTGCCACCACCAGCAAGGCAGTGGCCTTGTGCCACCGCTGCTCACTCCCACCTGTGTCAGTAAGGCAGCAGGAGGGTGAGGCCTTGGAGTTTGCTACCTGTGCCAGCAGGAGAGCTGGACGATGCACCTGCCATCTGCCAGCACTCCTTCTCTGGGGGGATTTCAGCTGTTCCCTGCCCCTCAAGCAGATGCTTTTATATTAGCAAATGAGTCTCCTCCATGTATAGACTAGGCACTTTTCAGCCTGATGTTTTTTCTCTGGGTCTCAGGGCAGGTGAGCCCTTTAAAAAAAAGATAATCTCAGTTGCCTCTGGCACTTTGGGTCCCTGGGACATCAGCCCTGTTTGTCTTCTAAGTCAGACGTTCTGAGGGCTCATCTCCCTGGGGCAGATCCCAGGAGTTGGGGCGCCTGATGGGAACACCAGCCCCTCACTCCTCTGGGAGAAGTACCATACAGGTGAGATTCCCCCACCTCGTGCATCGCTGAGCTGGGGATGAGATTTTTGCCAAGACTGTGTCTCTACCTCCCCTACTTGTCTTTTTATCTTTTTTTGTGGAGAAGCAGTCCATCTACTTTTCGGATCTTTTTCAGAGAGAAATGATCCGTATGTATCTGTAGATTTGGTGTTTTGGAGGGAGGAGGTGAGTGCAGGATTGCCCTATGCTGTCATCTTGCCACAACTGGTATATTTTCAAATGTAGGTTTTTGAAAGTACAGTAGAATCAACAGCCTAACTTTTTGGGGCTTTTATTGTGGCCAAAAATACATAACATAAGGGGCGCCTGGGTGGCTCAGTCGGTTAGGCGTCCGACTTCGGCTCAGGTCATGATCTCACGGTCCGTGGGTTCGAGCCCCGCGTCGGGCTCTGTGCTGACAGCTCAGAGCCTGGAGCCTGTTTCAGAGTCTGTGTCTCCCTCTCTCTGACCCTCCCCTGTTCATGCTCTGTCTCTCTCTGTCTCAAAAATAAATAAACATTAAAAAAAATACATAACATAAAATTTGCCATCTTAACCTTTTAAAAAACAAGTTTTGGGGTGCCAGGGTGTCTCAGTTGGTTAAACGTCCAACTTCATTTCAGGTCATGATTTCACAGTTCATGGGTTCCAGCCCTGCATCGGGCTCTGTGCTGACAGCTCAGAGCCTGGAGCCTGCTTTGGATTCTGTGTCTCCCTCTCTCTCTGTCCCTCCCCTGCTCAAGCTCTGTCTCTCTCTGTCTCAAAAATAAATAAACATTAAAAAAATTAAAAAACAAGTTTTTTTGTATGGGGGTATTTGAGGACTTTGAAGAGTTTTAAGATCAGAATTGGAAATGGATTCAAAGAATTGCATTGCTAGAAGAGGCTTAGAAGCCATTATATTAATCTCATTATGTGAGAGTCATGCAGTTTATTAATCTTGTAAATTAAGTACCAACTATGCCAGATTCCTGGAGATACAATGTTATTAAGACACTTCTCCTGCTTTCCAATATGCTTGTGTTCAAATAGTCACTGAGGGTGCTATCAAGAGCCGTCATCTTTTTTATAGGCTCCCAGATTAGGTGACTGGGTATTATCTCTCCAGTTTTCCTTCTCTGAATTCTGTCACCCATTCTTCTTTATTCCCACTGCCACAACTCTAAGCCAAGTTCAGTTGACAAGGAAGGAGCATTCTAAGAAATGATTGAAGGTCTATGTTACAGAAGAGAGTTTCAGAGTCACAGTTGAATTTATACAAGAAACCTGTAACAGCTGCTTCAACCAAAACAAATTCTGTGTTTACCTTTTATTAAATGCTTCAAAATTTTTTTTTAATTTTAAATTTTATTTATTTTGAGAGAGAGAGAATGCGTTCACACCCGCAAGAAGGGAGGAACAGAAGGAGAGAGAGAGAGAGAGAGAGAGAGAGAGAGAGAGAGAGAATCTTAAGCAGGCTCCATGCTGGGCTCAGAGTCTGACACAGGGCTCAATCCCATGACTGTGAGATCATAACCTGAGCCAAAATCAAGAGTCAGTCGCTTAACCAAGTGAGCCACCCAGGTGCCCTGTGTTTACCTTTTATTATTTTTTTTTTCAGTTTGTAAGTTTTATTTTATTATTTTTGAGAGAGAGAGAGTTGGGGAAGGACAGAGAGAGAGAGGGGAAGAGAGAGAACTGCAAACAGGCTACATGCTGTCAGCACAGAGCCTGACACAGGGTTCAACTTCACCAACTTCAAGATCATGACCTGAGCCAAAATCCAGAGTCAGACAGTCACCCCTGTGTTTACCTTTTATTTCATTTTATTTAAAAAATTTTTTTTAACATTTTTTTATTTATTTTTGAGAGATAGAGCATGAGCATAGGAAGGGCAGAGAGAGGGAGAGACACAGAATCCGAAGCAGGCTGCAGGCTCTGAGCTGTCAGCACAGAGCTCAACACGGGGCTCAAACTCACGGAGCACGAGATCATGACCTGAGCTGAAGTTGGCTGCTTAACTGACTGAGCCACCCAAGAGCACCGATCCTGTGTTTACCTTTTAGACCTGTCATCATGCTCAGTTCCTCCTTTGGCAATCCAATGTGATTTTCTGTGGGAACAAGGATGGGGCCTCCCCTCCAATCAGGCATGTCTTTTATTCATAGGCCACCCACGTCAACAACTCCAAACCTCCTTCTCTAGGTGAAACTCTGGTTTTCTTTCCTTCTCCGTAGCTATATAATAATGCCCATATTCAAGGCTCATGTCTTTCTTTTTTTTTTTTTTATTTTTTTTTTTAACGTTTATTTATTTTTGAGACAGAGAGAGACAGAGCATGAAGGGGGGAGGGGCAGAGAGAGAAGGAGACACAGAATCAGAAGCAGGCTCCAGGCTCTGAGCCATCAGCCCAGAGCCTGACGCGGGGTTCAAACTCACGGACCGCGAGATCGTGACCTGAGCTGAAGTCGGACGCTTAACTGACTGCGCCACCCAGGCGCCCCAAGGCTCATGCCTTTCATAAAGTACCTAAGAAAATGAACACCTAAGTTAATCTTGCTAGCACTCTGTGGAATTGATTCCTCCAGTAACCACAGGTTAGACACTCACCTTCTCCTGGGCCAGGGGAGCAATAGGTTCCTTGACACTTTCTTTTTTTTTTCTTTTAATTTAGTTTTCTTAAATTTTTTTTTCAGTATATGAAATTTATTGTCAAATTGGTTTCCATACAACACCCAGTGCTCATCCCAAAAGGTGCCCTCCTCAATACCCATCACCTACCCTCCCCTCCCTCCCACCCCCATCAACCCTCAGTTTGTTCTCAGTTTTTTTTTTTTTAATTTTTTTTTTTAACGTTTATTTATTTTTGAGACAGAGAGAGACAAAGCATGAACGGGGGAGGGTCAGGGAGAGGGAGACACAGAATCTGAAACAGGCTCCAGTCTCTGAGCTGTCAGCACAGAGCCCGATGTGGGGTTTGAACTCACGGACCACGAGATCATGACCTGAGCCGAAGTCGGTTGCTTAACCTACTGAGCCACCCAGGCGCCCCTGTTCTCAGTTTTTAAGAGTCTCTTATGCTTTGGCTCTCTCCCACTCTAACCTCCTTTTTTTTTTTTTTTTCCCTTCCCCTCCCCCCC
>NW_026059373.1:9853-10083 GCF_023721935.1 Panthera uncia
TTTTTTTTTTTTTTTTCCCTTCCCCTCCCCCACGGGTTCCTGTTAAGTTTCTCAGGATCCATATAAGAGTGAAAACATATGGTATCTGTCTTTCTCTGTATGGCTTATTTCACTTAGCATCACACTCTCCAGTTCCATCCATGTTGCTACAAAGGGGCATATTTCATTCTTTCTCATTGCCACGTAGTACTCCATTGTGTATATAAACCACAATTTCTTTATCCATTCAT
>NW_026059374.1:0-10080 GCF_023721935.1 Panthera uncia
TTTTTTTTTTTTTTTTTTTTTTTTGAGAGAGAGCACAAGCTGGGGAGAGGGGCAGAGAGGGAGAAAGAGAAAGAATTCTAAGCAGGCTCCATGCTCAGTGTAGAGCCCAGTGCAGGGCTTGATCCCAGACCCTGTGATCATGACCTGAGTTGAAATCAAGAGTCAGATGCTCAACTGACTAAGCTATCCAGGTGCCCCTAAACTATTCTTGCTTTATGGCCTTTTCCACTCCTTCCATTTTTGAATACACATTTTCTCTATTTCAGTATTCTTAGAAGGGTTCCTAAACTCTGGGTAAGTCAGGAGGAATGGAGTACTTAGCATCCAGGACTGGAGTGCTGTGGGCATCTGTTTGTAAGGGATATTGTAGGATGTGAGTTTTTAAGTTAAGGGCCAGCCTGTATTACAATTTTCTTCCTATTGGTCTTCACCTGCTTTAACAGGGGACATTTTAAATTCTGCTCAGTTATTAAATATCTAATATCTTGGGATCACACAGGCAGATATCTTCAAAATTTTTATTAATGTTTTTTTTTAGAGCTATCTTTCTGAAAATGAAATGTAACAGTAATCTTTAGGCACCAGGTTTGATAAGCCCAATAAGGATGTGGAATTTGCAACAGTAGCTATAGCAAATGATTAGGTGGTTCACGGCTCTTTAAACTCCAAAGAATCTCTCAGGAGAGAGGGCATGGTACTTTTACTGATGATGCAAGGTGCTAGCAGGAAAGGCCTAATAGACCCAAGTCCTATTCATCACAAAAGAGATCTTGCCAGCTCCTGACAGGTGTGACTTGTTTTGGAGTTGCAGATTGTTTCTAATGGATGGAATCACAGTTTGGGTGGGAACTTTGTTTCTGCACAGTTTGATCTGGAGCATGGAATTTTGATGTGCCTTTTAACATGGAAATGTGAGAATGCTTAAAAATGTTAACTGGTGGTCTTCTGAGATGGTAATCAAAGTTATTGATTGAATACCTATGGCCAGATCCTTTTTATGTATTTTTTTCTAATCCTAATCATAAACCTACAACAGGGGTATTAGGACCTTTGCTGTACAGCTCAGGAAAGCAACACTCAAGATGTATATCCAAAGTCACTAAGCTATACCAGGGAGTTCTGGAATTCACCTGCAGAGTTGGCCATATGGGGGTCTCCTTAGAGGTCTCTACATTTGAAAGATAAAGAAGAGATTAAGTGTGAGAAGAGATAATTTGAAAAACAGTGATCTAGTTAAAAACAAATGGAAAAGAAAACCACTAAATTACATTAAAACTCATCCAATACATGTATAGTATAGTATAGTATAGTACTTTTTAAACTGTAGTTTGCAACTCAATAGTGGATCATGAAATTTCCTTACCATATCTCAAACATTTTAATTTTAGTGAAATAGGATAAAATAAAATGTAATAGAAAATATCAGAAGGCAACATAGAGTAAGAATGAGTGGCTTCAGGAAACATGGGGTGTATATATCTATGTAGTGTATGGCCTATGGCAAGAGGGAAAATTTATTATTTTATTGTGGGTTATGGGGAAAAGAGTATGAAAGACACTCAGGTATTTCCTTAGTATTGCTGGCTCTTATCTATCCATTTTTAGAATACATACTGATGTGGGAAACAAAGGCAGAAGGAAATAGTAGATAAAATTAAATTTCCTTAAAACCTGCAGCCCATTGACAAATACTTGAGGCAGGCAGAGTAAAACCTTCCTCCAGAAACTCCAAACTGTCTTAATGTTAATGCTTTGCTGGAGGGAAAAACAACTTTAGCTTGGCAATAGCTAGGCCTCCTTTTGGAAACTTCCACTTGCCTTTACTTATATACTTATGTATAAGTATATAATCAGTCACTCCTCACAATCCCTGGGCAGCTCTTTCTGCCCTTGGTTCCTGTCCCTGTGCTTTTTTTTTTTAAGTTTTTAAATTTATTTTGAGACGTGGAGGGGGGGGGGGAGTGGCAGAGAGAGAGGGAGACAGAGAATCTGAAGCAGGGTCCATGCTGTCAGCACAGAGCCTGATGTGGGGCTCAATCTCACAAACCGTAAGATCGTGACCTAAGCCAAAATCAAGAGTTGGACACTTAACCAACTGAGTTACCCAGGAGCCCATGTCCCAATGCTTTGATAAAACCACCTTTTTTCACTGAAGACGTCTCAAGAATTCTTTTTTGGCTGTTGGCTCCAAACCCCAACAATTTTCCACAATACGTACCCTAGTCCTTAGTTCTCAGAATTACCACTGTTAATGAAACAACTATCCTCATGCGTACGTAGTATAGTAGCCTGAATCACAGCCTGCTCTCACAAGAAGGTTGAGGGCTAGAGAGTTTTTTTTGAAGGACTAAGCAGTCATGAGCAGAGACTGGTGCTACTAACATTAACAGAAGTAGAAGCGTGACTTCCAGGATGATTTATCAAGCCCTCTGATCTTCATTGTCTTTGTCTTGGTTACTTGGTTTAATTTTGGTCATATTGTGTATGTGTGAGTGTGACTATGTAAGACCTCAGTTTATTTGAGGAAGGTATAATGTAAATAATACACAAATATCATTGTATCCATCATTCATTTAACAAATGGCTAGTCAGCCCCTATTTTGTGCCAGCCACTATGCTAGAGGCAAGACATGGTGGGGGGAGAGGGGAGTATGCTCTATGATCATTGTTTTTGATGAGTTTAAGTGGTCATAGGAGAGGTAGATGCATAAGAAAAATAATAACACTAAAAATGGTTACGTCTGCTTTGATTGACATAAATCTAGGAGGGTACTGCAGCAGTATGGACTGCATATTTATGTCCCCCTCAAATCCATATGTTATTCATATCCCTAAATAATGGTATGTGGAGGTGGGAACTTGGGGAAGTGATTAAGTCATGAGGGTGGAACTGTCATGAACGGAATCAGTGCCCTTGTGAAAAGGACCCCAGAGAACTCTTGCTGCCATGTGAGGGTACAAGAAAATGGCTGTCTGTGAACCGAGAAGCAGTGTCTCACCAGACACCACATCTGTCAGTGTTTTGATTTCAGATTTCCCAGCCAATAGAACTATGAAATAATTGTATAAACCACCCAGTCTATGGTTTTCTTTTTAAAGTTTATTTATTTCTTTTGAGAGAAAGAGAGAGAGAGAATGCAAGTGGAGAAGGGACAGAGAGAGAGGGAGAGACAGAATCCCAAGCAATCTCTGTGCTGTCAGTGCAGAGCCTGATGCAGGGCTCAAACTCACGAACCATGAGATAATGACCTGAGCCGAAATCAAGGGTTGGATGCTTAACTGACTGAGCCACCCAGGTGTCTGTATGGTATTTTTATCATGGAAGCTCAAATAGACTAAAACATACACCCAGCTCAGCATCTGTGTAAGCAGAGCAAGTGTATGTGGGGTAGGGCTGAAGAAGAGGATAAAGAGTTGGTCACAGAAGGCTTCTGGGAGGAGGTGATGCCTGACAATCATATGAGACAGTCACTCTCAAACCTCAGCATGCATCAAATTGTCTGGAAGGCTTGTTAAAACAGATTGATGGGCCCCTACCTCCTGAGTTTCTGATTCTGTAGATCTGAGGTGGGGACTGAAAATTTGCATTTCTAACAAGTTCCCAGGTTCCCAGGTAATTCTGTGCTCTTGGTCCAGGGACCATACTTTGAGGACAACTTTCAAAATGGTTTTAGTTGGAGCACCACTCCTTTTTTTTTTATGTGAAATCTTATATGGAATGCTCATGTATAAAACAGACAAAATTAGAGGTGGCTGCAAGGAACACTTACTCTCTCCCCAGACTATGCTCTTTCCTAGTGGTTGTTTCTGAAATATCTTCATGGAAATCATGAATATAGAGAAAAATCTGGTCCCATAATTATATAGGTTTTTTTTCTATTGGTGTTTCTCTGAATTAAATTAAATTATTTGATAAAGAATTCAGTCAAATGATTTTAGAAGAGCATGTAGATCAGTGGGCAAAAGTTTTGGCTAAGAATATATGGACTTTTGATTTCTGCTCCCTGCCGCCCCCCCACCCCCACCCCATGTGATTAGGTCTGTTCTTAAATACCTTTCTTTAAAACTTTACTTTTTTGATGTTTTATTCAGTCAAGTTGTGGCATTTCTAAATGAAATCTACAGGTATTAGAATTCCATCATAAATTATTCTGAAGACCGTTTTAGTTCTGTGTTAATAAATATCGGAGTGAGATAATGCTGTGGGTCAAAACGTAGCAGAGTTCAGGAACTCTTTTTTGATGATGACCTGAAGTTAGTTCACAGTAAGGTACTATGTATTTGATGTTTAATGCTTTAATGAAACTGGGAAAAATGATCAATTATCTAGATATCCAGAATGTTAGGTAAGGCTTAAAACGGATGGAGATGTTCATTGTCCATCTAGATATTCTGCATCACAGAGTAAATTAGTTCAGTTGTTAAAATGACAACTGAATGATCTGTATGAATGATTCTATGAATGATCTGTAACAGCAATTACCAAATAACATTTTAGTGTCTTCATTTTTATTACTGATAGAAATGAAGACGATATGGCAGAGAAAAAAAAAGACAAATGCCTTCTTATTTTGGAAAAAAAAAACAACTCTTGAAATCTTACTTCGGGACTATGCTAAGTTTTAGTTTGTTCTGATTGTTTATGTTGTCTCTGTGGGGGCATTGTCATATTTATCACAAATGGAGGGTATGCGAAAGCCCAGAGTTCTCACCAAAGTTGGAATGGTGAAATGTGGATCCTTAACTGAAATGCATCCAAACTTTTTGTCTAGTTTGGGACTTTGCAAGCCTCATCTATCAAGGTACTTGGTACTTTCACCTAAAATTAAAAAAAAAAAATTCAAAGGCAAATAGAAACCCAAAGGTGATTATAAAACAAAATACAGTCAATATTTCATGAAACCTCTAGGTCCAAACTACAGTAGTTCCAGTTTGGGAAACATTATTCCATTCCTTATGGCTATCTCCGTTGCTGATATTACTTCATTTGGGTTTAAGCTTGAGGTCTGTTTAGTTTTTAGTTTATAACATCACCAAGTCATCATTTATATCAGATATGCTAATTTGCATCTGTTTTTCATTTTTCTAAAACCAACTGGTGACATTGGGAAAAATGGTGGTGAATGTGTTTTGATGCTTATAGAAGCCACTGCTCAACTTGATTTCTCAGAAAAGGGGGCACTTCAGCCAAAGAGACATCTGGGAAAGATCCATCAATTGTCTATGCAAACATGCATTCACATGCTCTCTTGGAGTTGAGAGATACGTTTGAAAAACTTAACACATCTGTAAGACAATCAATCCTCACCATCAACATCTGGGAATGTAACCAGCCAGGGTTGACAAAACTGGGGATTAAAAGAGATGGAGGTTCACCGTCTATAGACAAGTGCAGAGTAACTGCCTGTGAATTGCGAGAACATACGTGTGTCTTGTATGCTATAATGAGCCATTAGCACCCAGCTTGTGTGCATTGGAAAGGCATCAGAACACTGAGGTATGTGTGGAGACATTTTCAAAAGTTTTTCCAAATTGTTTTTCTTTCAGAGCAATGTGTAAAACCACACTATAAATTCAGACAATGCAAAACAAAAAGTTCAGCCTCCCTAAGTTTCCTCATTCCTTACTCTTCATGTTTCAACTTGCTATTTTCATTTTCTCCCTTCAAGTCGTGTGTGTGTGTGTGTGTGTGTGTGTGTGTGTGTGTGTGTGTCTGTCCATCTGAGTGTCAAATATCAACATTATTGCTACATTCCGTGGGTCCTTCTTCAGATGCATTTCATCTCCCTTTGGGCAATTTCATATGTCCCTTAACAGTAGCTAGTATCTACATTTCATTCTATTTTAAACATCAAAAAATAATCCACTTTGCTTAGATAACCATTAAATGTGACTCCTTAGAAGAACTCAGGTGAGAACAATAAAAATGATTAACAGCTTCACTCTCTTCTGTGATTTTTATACTCTATTCTCTTGCTCTTTTCTGTTTTTTAGAGGGGTGCTGAGGTAGGTCTAAGTTTCTCCCTAGGATATTTATAGCTCAAAAGATCTAGCACCAAACTACATAAGAGACATGCTGTTTTGACTTTCACCTTTCTCATTTATCCCTCCTTAGAACAAGAAAATCAGGGGTTTGTAGCTAAATGAGAAAGAGATCTGACTTTCTCACTGAAGCAGAATTTGTTCAAGAAGTAGTTGTGTTGTTTGTGGCTAATGGCTAAAGATAGGTTCACAGAAGGTATTCCCACCACTTTTGTTCAAAAACATTCTTTACAAAATGGTGCAAATGTTTCAAAAGGAAGAAACTGAAGTTATAAAACACCTTAGCTGTGTTCTCTATAAGCAGATTCTAAAGTCATTCTCTGTGGGGAGTTTTCATGGAGCAAATTCTCAATGTCACTGAAATAGTAGAATTAGTGGTCCTTTTGGCTGTGCTTTTAAAATCAGATCCTGGGGTGCCTCAGTGGCTCAGTTGGTTAATTAAGTGTCCCACTCTTGATTTCGGCTCATGTCATGATCTCAGGGTTTGTGAGTTCGAGCCCTATAGGGCTCTGCGCTAACTGTGTACGTTAACTGTGCGCTAACTGTGTGCGGAGCCTGCTTGGTATTCTGTCTCCCTCCCTCTCTGCCTCTCCCCCGCTTTCTCTTTATCTCTCTCTCTCAAAATAAATAAAAACTTAAATAAAATCAGATCCCTCCACTAGCAAGTAGAGAAAGAGAACCACACTGGGAATGAAAAATTCCATGGAACTCTCAGAAGCTAGAATGAGCACCACAGACTTGGTAGTATTTGTTTCCTTAAGTATTTTCAGCGTTGTGGTTGTAAGGCTTCTGCTGCAACTCTGCCATTGTAGTGAAAAAGCAGTCATAGACACTATTAAACAAATGAGTTTGGCTGTGTTCCAATAAAACTTTATTTACAAAACAGGTGTATTTTGAAGGTTGTATTTTGCTGACCCCTGATTTAATATCAAGCATTTGGGGAGAATAGAGAAAAGATCTTTGAATTACTGTGAGTATTGAGTTAAAAACTCCAGCAGAGAATAGTTAACATTCTAATCAACAGAATCTGTAGCCTTCTTCTATAATTGAGGTGTGCCTTGTAGAATAAAAGAAAGACACTTGGGGCGCCTGGGTGGCTCGGTCGGTTGAGCGTCCGACTTCAGCTCAGGTCACGATCTCACGGTCCATGAGTTCGAGCCCCGCGTTGGGCTCTGGGCTGATGGCTCAGAGCCTGGAGCATGCTTCCGATTCTGTGTCTCCCTCTCTCTCTGCCCCTCCCCCGTTCATGCTCTGTCTCTCTCTGTCTCAAAAATAAGTAAACATTAAAAAAAAAAAAAATTAAAAAAAAAAAAAAGAAAGACACTGAACCACAACTGTGACGAATCTAGTTCACCTAGTTTTTTAGTCCTTTTTTCTGCTCTTTTCTCTTCTTTACCTTCCTTCTTTTTCCTTCTCATTTTCTCTTTTGTTTTTTCCCATATTTTTTTTAGACTTGTGTACATGTCCCATTCATGTATCCATTCCAAGAGAATGCTTGGGCTCTTCTGATAGTTAACACTTGGTCTTGGCTTGATTTTCATTTAGAATGAGAGTGGGAGAACACTTTAGCCTCCAGAAACCAAGTTTGTTAGCCAATTTAAACAGTTTTCATGTCTAACAGCAATGAAGAAAGACAGATCTTCATGTCAACACTCTTTCCTGCTGCCACTACAATGACTGACGAGTCTGCAATCAATTACATGATATAACATTGTCTAATTGATGGGCTATATGTGTATGTGAGGCCATCAAAATAGATTAGCTCCTATTGAGATAAATCATCATGTGGAAAACTCTCTGCCTGCCAAATGCAGGCTTCTGCCAAACCGTTTGATCAAAGTTATAGAATTTCTAGGGATTTATACTCAAAAAATGATGGTAGAAAAACAGCAGCTTCACACTCAGCACATTAGCCCTCTCTCTCCCTTGCTTCAAGTCATATCTGCTGATTTCATACTTTGACACATTTTTAAATTCTTGTTAGCACAGTTGAGCCTGTTCATCCCATTCTGTCTTCCAGTGTTATACACTAAATCAACTAAGTTCAGATCAGTCTCTCTGTTCAGCAGGAAGGAAGACAGAAGCACAGAAGGACATAGAAACATTGTTCAGAACTTTAGCAGACTTGGAGAATATTTGTCCCAAATTGATCATTTGAACCCTGAATCCAACAAACTTATTTGGTACTCGTGCTCATAGGTTTATGGAAAAGAGAAGTACTGAACTGGACTTGGGTTAGGCCATAGTCTTAACAGTAGTTATATATAGGATCTCAAGCAAATCACAAATATCTCAGGTCCTCGCTTTCTTTACAAAGTGAGAAAGATGGACTGGGGAGTTTTTGAGGATATGTTGCATCTCAAATTACATTGTTTAAAAATTCTTTTGACTCTAAACTCAGTGGTAGTGCATTTAATTTACTGAGCTTCCGTGTTCTAGTTATTTATTGTATAATGAGCCACTCCTAAATTTTGTGGCTTAAAACAACAATAGCATAGGGGTGCCTGGGTGGCTCAGTTGGCTAAGCATCTGACTCTTGGTTTCAGCTCAGGTCATGATACCATGGTTTGTGAGTTTGAGCCCCACATAGGGCTCCATGTGGACACCACAGAGACTGCTTGGGATTCTCTCCCTCCCTCTCTCTCTCTCTCTCTCTCCCCCTCCCCCTCCCTCCCTCCCTCTTTCTCTGCCCCTCCCGCACTTGTGCACTCTCTCAAAATAAATAAACTTAAAAAAAACCAATAGCATATATTTTGTTCACAAATCTACAATTTGGGAAAAATCTATGAGGGTGGTCATCTTTACCCCATCTGCATTCGCTAAGGCAGCTCAAAGGCCAAAGCCTGGAATCATTTGAAGCTTCACTTACTCATATGCTTGACAGTTGGTATTTGTTGTTGGCTGGGAACTTAGCTGGGACTGCAGGTTGGAGTATCTATATATGGCATCTCCATGTGTCCTAAGCTTCCTTATAGGATGAAGGCTTGGTTTTAAAGAAAAGTACCTAGATAGAGCCAGTAGGAAGCTGTATTGCTTTTATGAGCTAATCTTAGAAGTCATGAAGAATCCTAGTCACCACACTCAATTTACCAAGGAAGTCACAATAGCCTTCCCAGTTTAAGGAGATAGGAAATAGATTTCACCTTTGGCAAGATGCTGGAAGAGCAAGTTAGACTATAAATATCACTGTGGCCTTTTTTGGAAAATATGATCTGCCACATTCATATTATGACAAATGCTTATATTTGAATAGAACTTCCATAGAAGTGTTAATATCATTGCTTGGGAATTCAGCTTCCTCATCAATAATTAAAGTAGAAAAAAAGAAAAACAACTAGTGTGATTTTACATCCCAAAGTCTCTGCTTAATATCCATATGTGTCTTTTCTCATTGAATCTTCATTTTTACAGTTGAGGCAACTGAGGCAGGGAGACATGAAGTGACTTATGTAAGCTCTTATAGCAGGCAACTGTGCAGTAGAAAGCTGGACTTCTGAATCAAGGTCGTCTAGTTACAAAGCCTGTCCCCCCACTGCTACCTCACACTGTTTCACTCATAAAACTCTTGTCCTCATGTCTTCGCTTTGTTTTTTGTTTTGTTGTTGCTGAAAAAGGGTGGAATTCAGATGAGATTTTAAATGGGACTTAAAATGGAGGAAAGTAGCCAAATAGATTAACATCTAAAGTAACTGAATCTAAAATTAGTCTTTGCACAAGAGTTGATTGTTATCCACTCTTTTTTTTCCCCCAGTGAGGAAGGCAAAGCAGGATGATAGCCTGACTGTTATTGGTACCTTAGGAATTAGGGAGAACACTGAAGCATGTCTCTGATTTATAGCTGATAGTATGTAGGAACATAATGTGAGTACGTAATTATATGTGAGAGAGTTCATTAAGGTTTATTAATAAATAAGTGAATAAAGTGTCTTCAGAGTCAGATATGAGGGTATAGATGGATAGACTGAAGTTGGCCAGTGGTCTGGACTAAAATGGAGTCAAGGAGGTGTTGCCTAATATTGGGCTTCTGTGTGGGGAGGC
>NW_026059375.1:0-10079 GCF_023721935.1 Panthera uncia
TTTTTTTTTTTTTTTTTTTTTTTTGAGAGAGAGCACAAGCTGGGGAGAGGGGCAGAGAGGGAGAAAGAGAAAGAATTCTAAGCAGGCTCCATGCTCAGTGTAGAGCCCAGTGCAGGGCTTGATCCCAGACCCTGTGATCATGACCTGAGTTGAAATCAAGAGTCAGATGCTCAACTGACTAAGCTATCCAGGTGCCCCTAAACTATTCTTGCTTTATGGCCTTTTCCACTCCTTCCATTTTTGAATACACATTTTCTCTATTTCAGTATTCTTAGAAGGGTTCCTAAACTCTGGGTAAGTCAGGAGGAATGGAGTACTTAGCATCCAGGACTGGAGTGCTGTGGGCATCTGTTTGTAAGGGATATTGTAGGATGTGAGTTTTTAAGTTAAGGGCCAGCCTGTATTACAATTTTCTTCCTATTGGTCTTCACCTGCTTTAACAGGGGACATTTTAAATTCTGCTCAGTTATTAAATATCTAATATCTTGGGATCACACAGGCAGATATCTTCAAAATTTTTATTAATGTTTTTTTTTAGAGCTATCTTTCTGAAAATGAAATGTAACAGTAATCTTTAGGCACCAGGTTTGATAAGCCCAATAAGGATGTGGAATTTGCAACAGTAGCTATAGCAAATGATTAGGTGGTTCACGGCTCTTTAAACTCCAAAGAATCTCTCAGGAGAGAGGGCATGGTACTTTTACTGATGATGCAAGGTGCTAGCAGGAAAGGCCTAATAGACCCAAGTCCTATTCATCACAAAAGAGATCTTGCCAGCTCCTGACAGGTGTGACTTGTTTTGGAGTTGCAGATTGTTTCTAATGGATGGAATCACAGTTTGGGTGGGAACTTTGTTTCTGCACAGTTTGATCTGGAGCATGGAATTTTGATGTGCCTTTTAACATGGAAATGTGAGAATGCTTAAAAATGTTAACTGGTGGTCTTCTGAGATGGTAATCAAAGTTATTGATTGAATACCTATGGCCAGATCCTTTTTATGTATTTTTTTCTAATCCTAATCATAAACCTACAACAGGGGTATTAGGACCTTTGCTGTACAGCTCAGGAAAGCAACACTCAAGATGTATATCCAAAGTCACTAAGCTATACCAGGGAGTTCTGGAATTCACCTGCAGAGTTGGCCATATGGGGGTCTCCTTAGAGGTCTCTACATTTGAAAGATAAAGAAGAGATTAAGTGTGAGAAGAGATAATTTGAAAAACAGTGATCTAGTTAAAAACAAATGGAAAAGAAAACCACTAAATTACATTAAAACTCATCCAATACATGTATAGTATAGTATAGTATAGTACTTTTTAAACTGTAGTTTGCAACTCAATAGTGGATCATGAAATTTCCTTACCATATCTCAAACATTTTAATTTTAGTGAAATAGGATAAAATAAAATGTAATAGAAAATATCAGAAGGCAACATAGAGTAAGAATGAGTGGCTTCAGGAAACATGGGGTGTATATATCTATGTAGTGTATGGCCTATGGCAAGAGGGAAAATTTATTATTTTATTGTGGGTTATGGGGAAAAGAGTATGAAAGACACTCAGGTATTTCCTTAGTATTGCTGGCTCTTATCTATCCATTTTTAGAATACATACTGATGTGGGAAACAAAGGCAGAAGGAAATAGTAGATAAAATTAAATTTCCTTAAAACCTGCAGCCCATTGACAAATACTTGAGGCAGGCAGAGTAAAACCTTCCTCCAGAAACTCCAAACTGTCTTAATGTTAATGCTTTGCTGGAGGGAAAAACAACTTTAGCTTGGCAATAGCTAGGCCTCCTTTTGGAAACTTCCACTTGCCTTTACTTATATACTTATGTATAAGTATATAATCAGTCACTCCTCACAATCCCTGGGCAGCTCTTTCTGCCCTTGGTTCCTGTCCCTGTGCTTTTTTTTTTTAAGTTTTTAAATTTATTTTGAGACGTGGAGGGGGGGGGGGAGTGGCAGAGAGAGAGGGAGACAGAGAATCTGAAGCAGGGTCCATGCTGTCAGCACAGAGCCTGATGTGGGGCTCAATCTCACAAACCGTAAGATCGTGACCTAAGCCAAAATCAAGAGTTGGACACTTAACCAACTGAGTTACCCAGGAGCCCATGTCCCAATGCTTTGATAAAACCACCTTTTTTCACTGAAGACGTCTCAAGAATTCTTTTTTGGCTGTTGGCTCCAAACCCCAACAATTTTCCACAATACGTACCCTAGTCCTTAGTTCTCAGAATTACCACTGTTAATGAAACAACTATCCTCATGCGTACGTAGTATAGTAGCCTGAATCACAGCCTGCTCTCACAAGAAGGTTGAGGGCTAGAGAGTTTTTTTGAAGGACTAAGCAGTCATGAGCAGAGACTGGTGCTACTAACATTAACAGAAGTAGAAGCGTGACTTCCAGGATGATTTATCAAGCCCTCTGATCTTCATTGTCTTTGTCTTGGTTACTTGGTTTAATTTTGGTCATATTGTGTATGTGTGAGTGTGACTATGTAAGACCTCAGTTTATTTGAGGAAGGTATAATGTAAATAATACACAAATATCATTGTATCCATCATTCATTTAACAAATGGCTAGTCAGCCCCTATTTTGTGCCAGCCACTATGCTAGAGGCAAGACATGGTGGGGGGAGAGGGGAGTATGCTCTATGATCATTGTTTTTGATGAGTTTAAGTGGTCATAGGAGAGGTAGATGCATAAGAAAAATAATAACACTAAAAATGGTTACGTCTGCTTTGATTGACATAAATCTAGGAGGGTACTGCAGCAGTATGGACTGCATATTTATGTCCCCCTCAAATCCATATGTTATTCATATCCCTAAATAATGGTATGTGGAGGTGGGAACTTGGGGAAGTGATTAAGTCATGAGGGTGGAACTGTCATGAACGGAATCAGTGCCCTTGTGAAAAGGACCCCAGAGAACTCTTGCTGCCATGTGAGGGTACAAGAAAATGGCTGTCTGTGAACCGAGAAGCAGTGTCTCACCAGACACCACATCTGTCAGTGTTTTGATTTCAGATTTCCCAGCCAATAGAACTATGAAATAATTGTATAAACCACCCAGTCTATGGTTTTCTTTTTAAAGTTTATTTATTTCTTTTGAGAGAAAGAGAGAGAGAGAATGCAAGTGGAGAAGGGACAGAGAGAGAGGGAGAGACAGAATCCCAAGCAATCTCTGTGCTGTCAGTGCAGAGCCTGATGCAGGGCTCAAACTCACGAACCATGAGATAATGACCTGAGCCGAAATCAAGGGTTGGATGCTTAACTGACTGAGCCACCCAGGTGTCTGTATGGTATTTTTATCATGGAAGCTCAAATAGACTAAAACATACACCCAGCTCAGCATCTGTGTAAGCAGAGCAAGTGTATGTGGGGTAGGGCTGAAGAAGAGGATAAAGAGTTGGTCACAGAAGGCTTCTGGGAGGAGGTGATGCCTGACAATCATATGAGACAGTCACTCTCAAACCTCAGCATGCATCAAATTGTCTGGAAGGCTTGTTAAAACAGATTGATGGGCCCCTACCTCCTGAGTTTCTGATTCTGTAGATCTGAGGTGGGGACTGAAAATTTGCATTTCTAACAAGTTCCCAGGTTCCCAGGTAATTCTGTGCTCTTGGTCCAGGGACCATACTTTGAGGACAACTTTCAAAATGGTTTTAGTTGGAGCACCACTCCTTTTTTTTTTATGTGAAATCTTATATGGAATGCTCATGTATAAAACAGACAAAATTAGAGGTGGCTGCAAGGAACACTTACTCTCTCCCCAGACTATGCTCTTTCCTAGTGGTTGTTTCTGAAATATCTTCATGGAAATCATGAATATAGAGAAAAATCTGGTCCCATAATTATATAGGTTTTTTTTCTATTGGTGTTTCTCTGAATTAAATTAAATTATTTGATAAAGAATTCAGTCAAATGATTTTAGAAGAGCATGTAGATCAGTGGGCAAAAGTTTTGGCTAAGAATATATGGACTTTTGATTTCTGCTCCCTGCCGCCCCCCCACCCCCACCCCATGTGATTAGGTCTGTTCTTAAATACCTTTCTTTAAAACTTTACTTTTTTGATGTTTTATTCAGTCAAGTTGTGGCATTTCTAAATGAAATCTACAGGTATTAGAATTCCATCATAAATTATTCTGAAGACCGTTTTAGTTCTGTGTTAATAAATATCGGAGTGAGATAATGCTGTGGGTCAAAACGTAGCAGAGTTCAGGAACTCTTTTTTGATGATGACCTGAAGTTAGTTCACAGTAAGGTACTATGTATTTGATGTTTAATGCTTTAATGAAACTGGGAAAAATGATCAATTATCTAGATATCCAGAATGTTAGGTAAGGCTTAAAACGGATGGAGATGTTCATTGTCCATCTAGATATTCTGCATCACAGAGTAAATTAGTTCAGTTGTTAAAATGACAACTGAATGATCTGTATGAATGATTCTATGAATGATCTGTAACAGCAATTACCAAATAACATTTTAGTGTCTTCATTTTTATTACTGATAGAAATGAAGACGATATGGCAGAGAAAAAAAAAGACAAATGCCTTCTTATTTTGGAAAAAAAAAACAACTCTTGAAATCTTACTTCGGGACTATGCTAAGTTTTAGTTTGTTCTGATTGTTTATGTTGTCTCTGTGGGGGCATTGTCATATTTATCACAAATGGAGGGTATGCGAAAGCCCAGAGTTCTCACCAAAGTTGGAATGGTGAAATGTGGATCCTTAACTGAAATGCATCCAAACTTTTTGTCTAGTTTGGGACTTTGCAAGCCTCATCTATCAAGGTACTTGGTACTTTCACCTAAAATTAAAAAAAAAAAATTCAAAGGCAAATAGAAACCCAAAGGTGATTATAAAACAAAATACAGTCAATATTTCATGAAACCTCTAGGTCCAAACTACAGTAGTTCCAGTTTGGGAAACATTATTCCATTCCTTATGGCTATCTCCGTTGCTGATATTACTTCATTTGGGTTTAAGCTTGAGGTCTGTTTAGTTTTTAGTTTATAACATCACCAAGTCATCATTTATATCAGATATGCTAATTTGCATCTGTTTTTCATTTTTCTAAAACCAACTGGTGACATTGGGAAAAATGGTGGTGAATGTGTTTTGATGCTTATAGAAGCCACTGCTCAACTTGATTTCTCAGAAAAGGGGGCACTTCAGCCAAAGAGACATCTGGGAAAGATCCATCAATTGTCTATGCAAACATGCATTCACATGCTCTCTTGGAGTTGAGAGATACGTTTGAAAAACTTAACACATCTGTAAGACAATCAATCCTCACCATCAACATCTGGGAATGTAACCAGCCAGGGTTGACAAAACTGGGGATTAAAAGAGATGGAGGTTCACCGTCTATAGACAAGTGCAGAGTAACTGCCTGTGAATTGCGAGAACATACGTGTGTCTTGTATGCTATAATGAGCCATTAGCACCCAGCTTGTGTGCATTGGAAAGGCATCAGAACACTGAGGTATGTGTGGAGACATTTTCAAAAGTTTTTCCAAATTGTTTTTCTTTCAGAGCAATGTGTAAAACCACACTATAAATTCAGACAATGCAAAACAAAAAGTTCAGCCTCCCTAAGTTTCCTCATTCCTTACTCTTCATGTTTCAACTTGCTATTTTCATTTTCTCCCTTCAAGTCGTGTGTGTGTGTGTGTATGTGTGTGTGTGTGTGTGTGTGTGTCTGTCCATCTGAGTGTCAAATATCAACATTATTGCTACATTCCGTGGGTCCTTCTTCAGATGCATTTCATCTCCCTTTGGGCAATTTCATATGTCCCTTAACAGTAGCTAGTATCTACATTTCATTCTATTTTAAACATCAAAAAATAATCCACTTTGCTTAGATAACCATTAAATGTGACTCCTTAGAAGAACTCAGGTGAGAACAATAAAAATGATTAACAGCTTCACTCTCTTCTGTGATTTTTATACTCTATTCTCTTGCTCTTTTCTGTTTTTTAGAGGGGTGCTGAGGTAGGTCTAAGTTTCTCCCTAGGATATTTATAGCTCAAAAGATCTAGCACCAAACTACATAAGAGACATGCTGTTTTGACTTTCACCTTTCTCATTTATCCCTCCTTAGAACAAGAAAATCAGGGGTTTGTAGCTAAATGAGAAAGAGATCTGACTTTCTCACTGAAGCAGAATTTGTTCAAGAAGTAGTTGTGTTGTTTGTGGCTAATGGCTAAAGATAGGTTCACAGAAGGTATTCCCACCACTTTTGTTCAAAAACATTCTTTACAAAATGGTGCAAATGTTTCAAAAGGAAGAAACTGAAGTTATAAAACACCTTAGCTGTGTTCTCTATAAGCAGATTCTAAAGTCATTCTCTGTGGGGAGTTTTCATGGAGCAAATTCTCAATGTCACTGAAATAGTAGAATTAGTGGTCCTTTTGGCTGTGCTTTTAAAATCAGATCCTGGGGTGCCTCAGTGGCTCAGTTGGTTAATTAAGTGTCCCACTCTTGATTTCGGCTCATGTCATGATCTCAGGGTTTGTGAGTTCGAGCCCTATAGGGCTCTGCGCTAACTGTGTACGTTAACTGTGCGCTAACTGTGTGCGGAGCCTGCTTGGTATTCTGTCTCCCTCCCTCTCTGCCTCTCCCCCGCTTTCTCTTTATCTCTCTCTCTCAAAATAAATAAAAACTTAAATAAAATCAGATCCCTCCACTAGCAAGTAGAGAAAGAGAACCACACTGGGAATGAAAAATTCCATGGAACTCTCAGAAGCTAGAATGAGCACCACAGACTTGGTAGTATTTGTTTCCTTAAGTATTTTCAGCGTTGTGGTTGTAAGGCTTCTGCTGCAACTCTGCCATTGTAGTGAAAAAGCAGTCATAGACACTATTAAACAAATGAGTTTGGCTGTGTTCCAATAAAACTTTATTTACAAAACAGGTGTATTTTGAAGGTTGTATTTTGCTGACCCCTGATTTAATATCAAGCATTTGGGGAGAATAGAGAAAAGATCTTTGAATTACTGTGAGTATTGAGTTAAAAACTCCAGCAGAGAATAGTTAACATTCTAATCAACAGAATCTGTAGCCTTCTTCTATAATTGAGGTGTGCCTTGTAGAATAAAAGAAAGACACTTGGGGCGCCTGGGTGGCTCGGTCGGTCGAGCGTCCGACTTCAGCTCAGGTCACGATCTCACGGTCCATGAGTTCGAGCCCCGCGTTGGGCTCTGGGCTGATGGCTCAGAGCCTGGAGCATGCTTCCGATTCTGTGTCTCCCTCTCTCTCTGCCCCTCCCCCGTTCATGCTCTGTCTCTCTCTGTCTCAAAAATAAGTAAACATTAAAAAAAAAAAAAATTAAAAAAAAAAAAAAGAAAGACACTGAACCACAACTGTGACGAATCTAGTTCACCTAGTTTTTTAGTCCTTTTTTCTGCTCTTTTCTCTTCTTTACCTTCCTTCTTTTTCCTTCTCATTTTCTCTTTTGTTTTTTCCCATATTTTTTTTAGACTTGTGTACATGTCCCATTCATGTATCCATTCCAAGAGAATGCTTGGGCTCTTCTGATAGTTAACACTTGGTCTTGGCTTGATTTTCATTTAGAATGAGAGTGGGAGAACACTTTAGCCTCCAGAAACCAAGTTTGTTAGCCAATTTAAACAGTTTTCATGTCTAACAGCAATGAAGAAAGACAGATCTTCATGTCAACACTCTTTCCTGCTGCCACTACAATGACTGACGAGTCTGCAATCAATTACATGATATAACATTGTCTAATTGATGGGCTATATGTGTATGTGAGGCCATCAAAATAGATTAGCTCCTATTGAGATAAATCATCATGTGGAAAACTCTCTGCCTGCCAAATGCAGGCTTCTGCCAAACCGTTTGATCAAAGTTATAGAATTTCTAGGGATTTATACTCAAAAAATGATGGTAGAAAAACAGCAGCTTCACACTCAGCACATTAGCCCTCTCTCTCCCTTGCTTCAAGTCATATCTGCTGATTTCATACTTTGACACATTTTTAAATTCTTGTTAGCACAGTTGAGCCTGTTCATCCCATTCTGTCTTCCAGTGTTATACACTAAATCAACTAAGTTCAGATCAGTCTCTCTGTTCAGCAGGAAGGAAGACAGAAGCACAGAAGGACATAGAAACATTGTTCAGAACTTTAGCAGACTTGGAGAATATTTGTCCCAAATTGATCATTTGAACCCTGAATCCAACAAACTTATTTGGTACTCGTGCTCATAGGTTTATGGAAAAGAGAAGTACTGAACTGGACTTGGGTTAGGCCATAGTCTTAACAGTAGTTATATATAGGATCTCAAGCAAATCACAAATATCTCAGGTCCTCGCTTTCTTTACAAAGTGAGAAAGATGGACTGGGGAGTTTTTGAGGATATGTTGCATCTCAAATTACATTGTTTAAAAATTCTTTTGACTCTAAACTCAGTGGTAGTGCATTTAATTTACTGAGCTTCCGTGTTCTAGTTATTTATTGTATAATGAGCCACTCCTAAATTTTGTGGCTTAAAACAACAATAGCATAGGGGTGCCTGGGTGGCTCAGTTGGCTAAGCATCTGACTCTTGGTTTCAGCTCAGGTCATGATACCATGGTTTGTGAGTTTGAGCCCCACATAGGGCTCCATGTGGACACCACAGAGACTGCTTGGGATTCTCTCCCTCCCTCTCTCTCTCTCTCTCTCTCCCCCTCCCCCTCCCTCCCTCCCTCTTTCTCTGCCCCTCCCGCACTTGTGCACTCTCTCAAAATAAATAAACTTAAAAAAAACCAATAGCATATATTTTGTTCACAAATCTACAATTTGGGAAAAATCTATGAGGGTGGTCATCTTTACCCCATCTGCATTCGCTAAGGCAGCTCAAAGGCCAAAGCCTGGAATCATTTGAAGCTTCACTTACTCATATGCTTGACAGTTGGTATTTGTTGTTGGCTGGGAACTTAGCTGGGACTGCAGGTTGGAGTATCTATATATGGCATCTCCATGTGTCCTAAGCTTCCTTATAGGATGAAGGCTTGGTTTTAAAGAAAAGTACCTAGATAGAGCCAGTAGGAAGCTGTATTGCTTTTATGAGCTAATCTTAGAAGTCATGAAGAATCCTAGTCACCACACTCAATTTACCAAGGAAGTCACAATAGCCTTCCCAGTTTAAGGAGATAGGAAATAGATTTCACCTTTGGCAAGATGCTGGAAGAGCAAGTTAGACTATAAATATCACTGTGGCCTTTTTTGGAAAATATGATCTGCCACATTCATATTATGACAAATGCTTATATTTGAATAGAACTTCCATAGAAGTGTTAATATCATTGCTTGGGAATTCAGCTTCCTCATCAATAATTAAAGTAGAAAAAAAGAAAAACAACTAGTGTGATTTTACATCCCAAAGTCTCTGCTTAATATCCATATGTGTCTTTTCTCATTGAATCTTCATTTTTACAGTTGAGGCAACTGAGGCAGGGAGACATGAAGTGACTTATGTAAGCTCTTATAGCAGGCAACTGTGCAGTAGAAAGCTGGACTTCTGAATCAAGGTCGTCTAGTTACAAAGCCTGTCCCCCCACTGCTACCTCACACTGTTTCACTCATAAAACTCTTGTCCTCATGTCTTCGCTTTGTTTTTTGTTTTGTTGTTGCTGAAAAAGGGTGGAATTCAGATGAGATTTTAAATGGGACTTAAAATGGAGGAAAGTAGCCAAATAGATTAACATCTAAAGTAACTGAATCTAAAATTAGTCTTTGCACAAGAGTTGATTGTTATCCACTCTTTTTTTTCCCCCAGTGAGGAAGGCAAAGCAGGATGATAGCCTGACTGTTATTGGTACCTTAGGAATTAGGGAGAACACTGAAGCATGTCTCTGATTTATAGCTGATAGTATGTAGGAACATAATGTGAGTACGTAATTATATGTGAGAGAGTTCATTAAGGTTTATTAATAAATAAGTGAATAAAGTGTCTTCAGAGTCAGATATGAGGGTATAGATGGATAGACTGAAGTTGGCCAGTGGTCTGGACTAAAAAGGAGTCAAGGAGGTGTTGCCTAATATTGGGCTTCTGTGTGGGGAGGC
>NW_026059376.1:0-10052 GCF_023721935.1 Panthera uncia
GACGCGGGGCTCGAACTCACGGACCGTGAGATCGTGACCTGGCTGAAGTCGGACGCTTAACCGACTGCGCCACCCAGGCGCCCCAATTCTGAGAGTTTTTATTAGGAATGGAAGTTGAATTTTGACAAATGATTTTTCTGCATCAATTGATAAGATCATGTTTTCTTATTTTTTTATAATGTTAATATGGTAGATTACATTGATTGATTTGTGAACATTAAAACAGTGTTGCATTTGGTCATGTCAATTATTCTTTTTATTTATTGTGGGAATTGATATGCAAAGACTATGTTGAGGTTTTGTATCTATGATCATGAGAAACATTATTCTATATTTTCCTTTTCTTGTAATGTCTTCCAGGTTTTGGTATCAAGGGAATACTGATCTCAAAATGTGAACTTGAAAGTATTCCTTCTTGTTTAACTTTTTGAAGGTTTTATGTAGAATTTTTATTGTTTTTCTCTTAATTGCTTGGCCCAATTCACAAAAGAAGCTATCTGTGACTAGTGTTTACTTTCTGGGTGGATTTTTAACTGTAGATTAAATTTTGTTAATAGATAATGGACTATTGAAGTCATCTATTTGTTCTTCAATGAGCTTTATTAGTTTTGTCAAGGAATTTGCTCATTTCGTCTGACTTGTCACATTTATGACCATAAGGTGGTTCATTATATTCCTTTGTTAGTTTTAACAACTTCATTGAAATATAATTCATATACCATACAGTTCACTTGAAAGGTAATATTCAGTGATTTTTAGTATTTCCATGGGGTTTTAAAACTATTACCGCTCTCTAGTCTTAGAATAGTTTCTTTGCCCTAAAAGAAACTTCATACCTATTAGCTGTTATTCCTTATTCTCCTCTCCCTGATAGCCCTAGGCAACCATTTTCTGTCTACTGTATCTACTTTCTATCTCTACAGAGTTGCCTATTCTGGACATTTCATCTAAGTGGAATAATAAATATGTGATATTTTGAGACTGATTTATTTCACTTAGAATACTGTTTTCATGTTATAATATGTGTAAGTGCTTACTCCTTTTTGTGACCAAATAATATTCCATTGTATGGATATATGTTAGTTTGTCATTTATTTGGGAAGACCTTTATCTCTCCTTCTTTTCTAAATGACAGACTTGCTGGATAAAGGATTCTCAGCTGCATATTTTTTCTGTTCATTACATTGAAGATTTCCTGCCATTCTTTTCTGGCTTGCCAAGTTTCAGTAGAGAGATCCGTCACGAGTCTTATAGGTCTCCCTTTATATGTTAGAGCACGTTTCTCCCTAGCTGCTTTCAGAATTTTCTCTTTATCCTTGTATTTTGCCAGTTTCACTGTGATATGTCATGCAGAAGATCGATTCAAGTTACGTCTGAAGGGAGTTCTCTGTGCCTCTTGGATTTCAATGCCTTTTTCCTTTCCCAGATCAGGGAAGTTCTCAGCTATTATTTCTTCAAGTACCCCTTCAGCACCTTTCCCTCTCTCTTCCTCCTCTGGAATACCAATTATGCATATATTATTTCTCTTTAGTGCATGACTTAGTTCTCTAATTTTCCCCTCATACTCCTGGATTTTTTTATCTCTCTTTTTCTCAGCTTCATCTTTTTCCATAATTTTATCTTCTAGTTCCCCTATTCTCTCCTCTGCCTCTTCATTCCAAGCTGTGGTTGTCTCCATTTTATTTTGCAACTCATTGATATCATTTTTTAGCTCCTCCTGTCTGTTCCTTAGTCCCTTGATTTCTGTAGCAATAGATTCTCTGCTGTCCTGTATACTGTTTTCAAGCCCAGTGATTAATTTTATGACTATTATTCTAAATTCACTTTCTGTTATATTGTTTAAATCCTTTTTGATCAGTTCATTAGCTGTTGTTATTTCCTGGAGATTCTTTTGAGGGGAATTCTTCTGTTTCGTCATTTTGGATAGTCCCTGGAGTGGTGTGGGACTTCGGGGCACTTCCCCTGTGCTGTCTTGAATAACTGTGTTGGTGGGCGGGGCCGCAGTCCGACCTGATGTCTGCCCCCAGCCCACCGCTGGGGCCACAGTCAGACTGATGTGTACCTTCTCTTCCCCTCTCCTAGGGGCGGGATTCACTGTGGGGTGGCGTGGCCCATCTGGGCTACTTGCACACTGCCAGGCTTGTGGTGCTGGGGATCTGGTGTATTAGCTGGGGTGGATTGGCAAGGTGCATGGAGAGGGGGGGCGCTGGAGGGGCAGGCTCAGCTCGTTTATCCTCCCGTGATCCACTTTGGGAGGGGCCCTGCGGCACTGGGAGGGAGTCAGACCTGCTGCCGGAGGGATGGATCTGCAGAAGCACAGTGTTGGGTGTTTGCGTGGTCCAAGAAGTTCCCTGACAGAAACTGGTTCCCTTCGGGATTTTGGCTGGGGGATGGGCCAGGGAGATGGCGCTGGTGAGCGCCTTAGTTCCCCACCAAGCTGAGCTCAACAACTCTCCCTCCTGTTGTCCTCCAGCCTTCCCGCTCTCTGAGCAGAGCTGTTAACTTATAACCTCCCAGATGTTAAGTCCCACTTGCTGTCAGAGCACACTCCGTCTGGCCCCTCTGCTTTTGCAAGCCAGACTCGGGGGCTCTGCTTGGCCGGCAGGCCGCCCCTCCGCCCCGGCTCCCTCCCGCCAGTCCGTGTAGCGCACACCGCCTCTCCGCCCTTCCTACCCTCTTACATGGGCCTCTCGTCTGCACTTGGCTCCAGAGAATCAGTTCTGCTAGTCTTCTGGTGGTTTTCTGGGTTAGTTAGGCAGGTGTAGGTGGAATCTAAGTGATCGGCAGGATGTGGCGAGCCCAGCGTTCTCCTATGCCGCCATCTTCCTCGATCTCCTGTTAGTTTGTCATTTAATGGACATTTGGATTATTTCCACTTTTTGACTATTATGAATAATGCTGCTATGAACATTTATTTATATATTTTTATGTGGACAGACGTTTTCATTTCTTTTGAGTACCTAGGAGTGGAGTTACCAGATCATACGTTAACTCTTACGTTTAACTTTTAGCAGAACTGTCAAACTGTTTTTTTTTTTCAGAGTAACCATAGCATTTTACATTACCATGAGAAATATGTGATAGTTGTAATTTTTCTACATGCTCACCAATATGTGTTATTGTCTGTTGTTAGTGGGTGTGACATGGTATCTCACTGTAGTTTTAGTTGTATTTCCTTAGTGACTAGTGTTGAACATCTTTTTATGTGCATATTGGCCAATTGTATATCTTCTTTAGGGAAATGACTCTTCAAATTATTGCCCCAGTTTTAAATCAAGTTTTTATTTTTTCATTGTTGAGTTCTAAGGGTTCTTTACATATGCTAAATGTAAATTCTTTATCAGATACATTATTTTCAAGTGTTTTTTCTTATTCTCTGGGTTGTCTTCTTTCACTTTTTGTTGGTATTATTTGCAGTGAAAATTTTTGAATTTGATGTAATCCAACTTAAACATTTTTTTTGTAACTTCCCTTGATATTCTTTTGATGTCATTAGAGTCTGTAGTAATATTCTCTCAATTCTGATACTGTTCAGATCCTGATACTATTGATCCAAAAAGTCAAGTTTTACTTTCATTGAACTGTTTCTATTTTTTATTTTTTGTTATTGCACTATTTTCTTTAGTTTTCTTATGTTGAGTTTTATTACTCTTCTTTTGCATATAGTTTAAAAAATTGTAATTCCACTGTAGTTAACATACTGTGTTATATTAGTTTCAAGAGTACAATATAGAGATTCAACAATTCTATACATTATTCAGTGCTCATCATGATAAGCATACTTGTAATCTCCTTTACCTATTTAACCCATTCCTCCATCCACTTCCCCTCTGGTAACCACCAGTTTGTTCAATATAGTTACAAGTCTGTTTTATGGTTTGTCTCTTTTTTTCTTTGTTCATTTGTTTCTTAAGTACTATACATGAGTGAAATCATATCATATTTGTTTTTCTCTGACTAACGTATTTCACTTAGCATTATACTCTCTAGCTCCATCCATGTTGTTGCAAATGGCAAGATTTCATTCTTTTTTAATAGCTGAATAATATTCCTGTGTGTGTGTGTGTGTGTGTGTGTGTGTCTGTGTGTCTGTGTGTTTGTGCATGTGTATACACACACATCACATTTTCTTTATCCGTTCATCCAGCAATGGACACTTGGGCTGCTTCTATAATTTGGCTATTGTAAACAATGCTGCAATTAATGTAGAGGTGTATATGTTCTTACAAATTAGTGTTTTCATATTCTTTGTGTAAATACTCAGTAGTGTGATGACTGGATCATGGGGTAGTTCTGTTTTTAATTTTTTCGGGAAACTCCACACTATCTTCTTCATTGGCTGCACCAGTTCTCACTCACACCAAGAGTGCACAAGGATTCTTTTTTTTCCATGTCCTTGCCAACACTTGTTGTTTCTTCTGTTTTTGATATTAGCCATTCTGACACGTGTGAGACAATATCTCGTAGTTTTGATTTTCATTTTCCTGATGAGTGATGTTAAGCATCTTTTCATGTGTCTGTTAGCCATGTGGATGTCTTCTTTGGAGAAATGTCTGTTCATCTCTCCTCATTTTTAAATTGGATTATTTGTTTTTTGAGTGTTGAATTGTATAATTTATTTACATATTTTGGTTTTAACCCTTCATTGAACATGTAATTTGCGAATATCTTCTCCCATTCATTTGGTTGTCTTAGTACTGTTGTTTCCTTTGCTGTGCAGAAACTTTTTATTTTGATCTAGTCCCAATAGTTTATTTTTGCTTTTGTTTCTTTTGCCTCAGGAAACCTATCTAGAAAAATGTTGCTATGGCTGATGTCAGAGAGATTACTGCCTCTGCTTTCTTCTAGGATTTTTATGATTTCAGGTCTCACATTGCGATCCTTAATCCATTTTGAGTTCATTTTTGTGTATGGCATAAGAAAATCATCCAGTTTCATTCTTTTGCATGCAGCTGTCCAGTTTTCCTAACACCGTTGAAGAGACTTTTACCCATTAAATATTCTTGCCTTCTTTGTCAAAGACTAATTGAACATATAATTGTGGCTTTATTTCTGGGATCTTTGTTTTGTTCTATTGATCTCTGTGTCTGTTTTTGTGCCAGTACAATACTGCTTTGATTACTACAGCTTTGTAATATAACTTGATGTTGAGAATTGTGATGCCTCCAGCTTTTCTTTTATAAGATTGTTTTGGCTATCTGGGGTCTTTTATGGTTTCATACAAATGCTAGTATTGTTTATTCTAGTTCTGTGAAAAATGCTGTTGGTATTTTGATAGGGATTGCTTTAAATCTGTAGATTGGGCAGTAGGGACATTTTAACAGTATTTGTTTTTCCAATCCATGAGCATGGAATATACGTCCATTTGTTTGCATTGTCTTCAGTGTCTTTCATCAGTGTTTTATAGTTTGCAGAATACAGATCTTTCACCTCTTTGGTTTAGTTTATAGATGTTTTATTATTTTTGGTGTAATTGCAAATGGGATTGTTTTCTTAATTTTTCTTTCTGCTACTTCATTATTAGTATATAGAAATGCAATGGATTTTGTATATTGATTTTATATCTTGTGAACTTACTGGATTTTATCAGTTCTAGTCATTTTTGGTAGAGTATTCATGGTTTTCTATATATAGTATCATGCCGTCTGTAAATAGTGACAGTTTTACTTCTTCTTTACCTATTTGGATGCCTTTTATTTCTTTTTTTGTCTGTGTGCTGTGGCTAAAACTTCCAGTACTGTACCAAATAGAAGTGGTGAGAGCAAAAGCATCTATTGCTTTTTCAGCTCTATTGACATGATCATAATTTATCCTTTCTCTTATTGATGTGATATGTCACGTTGATTGTCTGGGAAACTATCTCTCCTCTTTTCTGAATGATAGTCTTGCTGGATAGACTATTCTTTACTGCAGGATTTTTTTTCCCCAAGCACTTTGAATATATCAGTCATGCCACTCTCTTCTTGTCTGCAAAGTTTGTGTTGAAAAACCTTCTGACAGCCTTATGGAGTCCCTTGAATGTAACTGTTTTCTTCTCTCTTGCTGCTTTTAAAACTCTTTCTTTATCACTTCTCTTTTGTCATTTTAATTACTATGTGTCTTGTTTGGACCTCCTTAGGTTGATTTTATTGAGGGCTCTTTGTGCCTCCTGGATCTGGATTTCTGTTTCCTTGCCCACATTTGGGAAGTTTTAAGTATTATTTCTTCATGTAAATTGTCTACTCCTTTTTCTCTGTCTTCTCCTTTTGGGATCCCCATAATGTGAATATTATTAGGTTTGATGGTGTCACTGATTTCCCTTAATCTATTTTTATTTGTTTTTATTTGTTTTTCTCTCACTTGCTTAGCTTGATTGCTTTCCATTACTCTATCCTCCAGGTTATTTATCCATTCTTCTGCTTCCTCTAGTCTGATATTTATTCCGTCTAGTGTGTTTTTAATTTCAGTTGTTAAAATCTTCATCTCTGATTGGTTCTTTTTTTTTGTTTTTGATCTCTTGAAGAGTCTCACTGAGCTCCTCCCCTTTTTTTCTCTAGTCCCATCTGTATCTTTATAACTTTTACTTTAGATTCTTTATCAGGCATGTCCTATTCGTTTTGTTTAGCTCTCTTGCTGTAATTATGTCCTGTTCCTTCCTTCATTTGGGATATGTACCTCTGTCTCCACATTTTGTTTAACTCTTTGTGACTCTTTCTATATATTAGGAAAAACTATGTTCCTGCACTTGCAAATAGTGGCCTCATGAAGAAGAGATCCTGTAGTGCCCGGAAGTGCAATGACCCCTGTTCACTAGAACCTCGTGCTTCAGGGGTGCCTCCTATGTGTGTTGTGTATGCCCTAGTATTTTGGCCAAGTCATTTTTTCCTTCATTTCAATCATTTATGATGCCTCTCTATACCTGTTGTGGGCATGGTTTGGTCCCTGTGCTGTAAATTACCAGTCTGGGGCCACCTTGGGCTTGACTTGGGTCAGACCAGCTGTTTACCAGGAATGCAGTCACATGGAACTAAAGTGTACTCTACCTGTGTTGTCCCCTGAGGAGCTTCTGTTGGTGTGTGGGGCCTGCAGTCAACCAGTTGTTTGCTTCCAGCACACTGGAAGGCTGCATTGTGACTGGTATGTGTGGTTATCTTTCCCTCTTCCCTGGGCAGGGGTCACTTTGTAGTGGTGCTGGTCCCTGTCAGGGCTGTTATCACCTTATCATGCTTGTGAAACTGCTTTGGATGGGCTCCGGCCAATGGCCTATTAGAGGGGGCAGGTCCATAGGAGAATGTAGGGGCGGGGTATACTGGTAACAAGTTAAGTAGTGAGTATTGGCACTGTGCTAGTTCCTCTAGAGATCTGCATGTCTAGGCTGGGGGGCAGGGCAGGGAGATAGCACCTGCCAGCTTCTTTGTTTGTGGGAAGTCTCCTAATAATCCTTTCCCCTCTAGTACATGCTATGACATTAGTAAACAAATCTCCCTCCTGTATACCACAGGCATTTTCAAACTGCTGCTTCTGTGCTGTATCTCCACAGGGCTGTTTGTTGTTCTGTCTCTTTGCATGTGGGGATTCCCTTTCCGCTTGCCCTCTGGCTTGCCAGAGCTGAGCTGCTGATTTTTAAAGGTCCAGGTTTTAAGCCTTTGCTGCTTGCAGGAACTCATGAAATTATGCCTTTCTTGTTTTCATGCAGATTTCCTGTGCCTGGGGTGCTTGGTGTGGAGCTCTGGTCTTCTCTTTTCACACTTGTGGTGTCCCTCCCTCCAGGAGATAGTCCCAAGGGTCCATTTAGTTCCTCACCACATCTATGCCCTTCCTACCCTCTTTGATGTGGCCTCTTTTGTATATTTGGCTGTGGAGAGTCTGTTCTCCCAGTCTTCAGGTCATTTTGTGGGTTATTTGAACTGATGTACATGTTATCTGTTGGTATTTGCGGGATGAGGTGAGCTTTAGGGTCTTCGTACTCTTCTGTCTTCCCTTGAAGTTTCTCTTGAAGTGCTTTGTGAAGCGTAAAATTATTTGGCACATAAAGTTTTCCTAATGAATTTACCTCTTTATGTTTTTGAAGGAAACTTCTTACTCCTAGGTGTATTCTTTTCTCTGGTCTCAATTTTGCCCAATATTATAGAATCACTCCAGCTTTCTATTGATTATTTGTTAGTATAGTAGGGTTTCTTTCATCATTGCTTTTAACTATTAGTGTCTTTATATTTGAAGTGCATTTCCTGTAAGAAGTGCATAATTTGGGTTTGTTTTGGTGTGCAGTCTGACAAAATTTGCCTTTTAATTGGAGTGTTTAGAACATTTAAATGTTTTGTTATTGATGATAAAATTTAAATCTGCCATCTTCTTGTCTCACCTATTTCTTCTTTTTTTTCCTCCTTTTTTCTGTTTTCTTTTGTAATAGATAAACTGTATGATTCATACAGATCTGTATGATTCTGTATGTATAATATGTCCTTTATTGACATATTAGCTGAGATTCTTTGCTTTGTTATTTTAATGGTTGCTTTAGGATTTATGACATACATATTTAATCGCAGTCTACCTTCAAGTGATATCATACTACTTCATGTATAACGTAGGAACCTTACAATAGTATATTTTCATTTTTGACTCCCAGCCTTTGTGATATTTTTTGGTCATACCTTTTACTTTTAAGTGTGTTATGAATCCTGTGCTACATTGGTAATTATTGTTTTTATTTAGGCAGTCAGTTATTCTCCATATAGATGAATAAGATTGCATATATCTATCTATCTATCTATCTATATATGGCTATATATGTGTGTGTGTGTGTATATATATATATATATATATATATATATATATATGGCTATTGTTTCTCTGTTATTTTTCATTCATTTGTATAGATTGCTATTTCCATCTGGTATCATTTACCAGTGTTTCTGCCTGAAGGGTTTTCTTTAACATTTCTTCTGGTACAGTTTTGTTGGTGATACATTCTTTCAGCTGTTGTATGTCTGAAAAAGTCTTTATTTGCTTTTTTTTTTTTTTGAAATTAAGTAGGTTTTACTTTTTAGAACAGTTTTAGGTTCACAGGAAAGTTGAGAGGAAGGTACCGTATTTCTCATATACCTCCTGCCCCAAACATGCAAACTTCTTCCCCATTATTAATATTCCCCACTAGAGTCGTACATGTCCTACAACTACTGAACCTGTATTGCCACATCCTTATCATCCAGAGTCCTTAGTTTACATTAGTGTTCACTATTGATGTTGCACGTTCTGTCGGTTTAGGCAAATGTGTAACGACATGTATCCACCATTTGCAGTATCACACAGAGTAGATTCACTGCCCTAGAAATTCTCTGTGTGTCCTGCCTATTTACCCCACTCTTCTGCAACCCCTGGTAACTACCGATCGTTTTGCTGTCTCCATAGTTTTACCTTTTCCAAAATGTCGTATTGTTGGAATCGTACAGTATGTAGGCTTTTCAGATTGGCTCCTTTCATGTAGTAAAATGCATTTCAGACCCTGCATGCATTTTCATTGCTTCATAGCTCATTTCTTCATAGCACTAAATAATACTCCATTGTCTGGACATACCAGAGTTTATTTATCCTTTTACCTACTGAAGGACATGATGTTTGCTTTCAGGTTTTGAATCAAACTCTTATAAATATATGTTTGTAATTTTTTTAACTTTATTTTGAGAGAGAGTGAGAGAGAGTGAGCATGTGTGCAGGGGAGGGGCAGAGAGAGGGAGAGACAGAATCCCAGGAAGGCTCTGCATTGTCAGCGAGGAGCCCAACGTGGGGCTTGAACCCAGGAATGGTGAGATCATGACCTGAACTGAGATCAAGAGTTGGGCGCTTAACTGACTGAGCCACCCAGGCACCCCACGTGTGCAAGTTTTTATATAGGTGTAATATTTTACCTCCTTTAGGTGTGATTGTCCTTCATATTCAGAGGCCATGCCCAATATAGAAAATGCTGCAACTTATACCTTAATTCACCTTTTCTGGTCCTAGCCTCCTGCTACCTTGCTGCTGAGGCCTAATTTCTTGATTATTCTATTTCTTATCCATTGCTGACATTTATTAAA
>NW_026059377.1:0-10052 GCF_023721935.1 Panthera uncia
GACGCGGGGCTCGAACTCACGGACCGTGAGATCGTGACCTGGCTGAAGTCGGACGCTTAACCGACTGCGCCACCCAGGCGCCCCAATTCTGAGAGTTTTTATTAGGAATGGAAGTTGAATTTTGACAAATGATTTTTCTGCATCAATTGATAAGATCATGTTTTCTTATTTTTTTATAATGTTAATATGGTAGATTACATTGATTGATTTGTGAACATTAAAACAGTGTTGCATTTGGTCATGTCAATTATTCTTTTTATTTATTGTGGGAATTGATATGCAAAGACTATGTTGAGGTTTTGTATCTATGATCATGAGAAACATTATTCTATATTTTCCTTTTCTTGTAATGTCTTCCAGGTTTTGGTATCAAGGGAATACTGATCTCAAAATGTGAACTTGAAAGTATTCCTTCTTGTTTAACTTTTTGAAGGTTTTATGTAGAATTTTTATTGTTTTTCTCTTAATTGCTTGGCCCAATTCACAAAAGAAGCTATCTGTGACTAGTGTTTACTTTCTGGGTGGATTTTTAACTGTAGATTAAATTTTGTTAATAGATAATGGACTATTGAAGTCATCTATTTGTTCTTCAATGAGCTTTATTAGTTTTGTCAAGGAATTTGCTCATTTCGTCTGACTTGTCACATTTATGACCATAAGGTGGTTCATTATATTCCTTTGTTAGTTTTAACAACTTCATTGAAATATAATTCATATACCATACAGTTCACTTGAAAGGTAATATTCAGTGATTTTTAGTATTTCCATGGGGTTTTAAAACTATTACCGCTCTCTAGTCTTAGAATAGTTTCTTTGCCCTAAAAGAAACTTCATACCTATTAGCTGTTATTCCTTATTCTCCTCTCCCTGATAGCCCTAGGCAACCATTTTCTGTCTACTGTATCTACTTTCTATCTCTACAGAGTTGCCTATTCTGGACATTTCATCTAAGTGGAATAATAAATATGTGATATTTTGAGACTGATTTATTTCACTTAGAATACTGTTTTCATGTTATAATATGTGTAAGTGCTTACTCCTTTTTGTGACCAAATAATATTCCATTGTATGGATATATGTTAGTTTGTCATTTATTTGGGAAGACCTTTATCTCTCCTTCTTTTCTAAATGACAGACTTGCTGGATAAAGGATTCTCAGCTGCATATTTTTTCTGTTCATTACATTGAAGATTTCCTGCCATTCTTTTCTGGCTTGCCAAGTTTCAGTAGAGAGATCCGTCACGAGTCTTATAGGTCTCCCTTTATATGTTAGAGCACGTTTCTCCCTAGCTGCTTTCAGAATTTTCTCTTTATCCTTGTATTTTGCCAGTTTCACTGTGATATGTCATGCAGAAGATCGATTCAAGTTACGTCTGAAGGGAGTTCTCTGTGCCTCTTGGATTTCAATGCCTTTTTCCTTTCCCAGATCAGGGAAGTTCTCAGCTATTATTTCTTCAAGTACCCCTTCAGCACCTTTCCCTCTCTCTTCCTCCTCTGGAATACCAATTATGCATATATTATTTCTCTTTAGTGCATGACTTAGTTCTCTAATTTTCCCCTCATACTCCTGGATTTTTTTATCTCTCTTTTTCTCAGCTTCATCTTTTTCCATAATTTTATCTTCTAGTTCCCCTATTCTCTCCTCTGCCTCTTCATTCCAAGCTGTGGTTGTCTCCATTTTATTTTGCAACTCATTGATATCATTTTTTAGCTCCTCCTGTCTGTTCCTTAGTCCCTTGATTTCTGTAGCAATAGATTCTCTGCTGTCCTGTATACTGTTTTCAAGCCCAGTGATTAATTTTATGACTATTATTCTAAATTCACTTTCTGTTATATTGTTTAAATCCTTTTTGATCAGTTCATTAGCTGTTGTTATTTCCTGGAGATTCTTTTGAGGGGAATTCTTCTGTTTCGTCATTTTGGATAGTCCCTGGAGTGGTGTGGGACTTCGGGGCACTTCCCCTGTGCTGTCTTGAATAACTGTGTTGGTGGGCGGGGCCGCAGTCCGACCTGATGTCTGCCCCCAGCCCACCGCTGGGGCCACAGTCAGACTGATGTGTACCTTCTCTTCCCCTCTCCTAGGGGCGGGATTCACTGTGGGGTGGCGTGGCCCATCTGGGCTACTTGCACACTGCCAGGCTTGTGGTGCTGGGGATCTGGTGTATTAGCTGGGGTGGATTGGCAAGGTGCATGGAGAGGGGGGGCGCTGGAGGGGCAGGCTCAGCTCGTTTATCCTCCCGTGATCCACTTTGGGAGGGGCCCTGCGGCACTGGGAGGGAGTCAGACCTGCTGCCGGAGGGATGGATCTGCAGAAGCACAGTGTTGGGTGTTTGCGTGGTCCAAGAAGTTCCCTGACAGAAACTGGTTCCCTTCGGGATTTTGGCTGGGGGATGGGCCAGGGAGATGGCGCTGGTGAGCGCCTTAGTTCCCCACCAAGCTGAGCTCAACAACTCTCCCTCCTGTTGTCCTCCAGCCTTCCCGCTCTCTGAGCAGAGCTGTTAACTTATAACCTCCCAGATGTTAAGTCCCACTTGCTGTCAGAGCACACTCCGTCTGGCCCCTCTGCTTTTGCAAGCCAGACTCGGGGGCTCTGCTTGGCCGGCAGGCCGCCCCTCCGCCCCGGCTCCCTCCCGCCAGTCCGTGTAGCGCACACCGCCTCTCCGCCCTTCCTACCCTCTTACATGGGCCTCTCGTCTGCACTTGGCTCCAGAGAATCAGTTCTGCTAGTCTTCTGGTGGTTTTCTGGGTTAGTTAGGCAGGTGTAGGTGGAATCTAAGTGATCGGCAGGATGTGGCGAGCCCAGCGTTCTCCTATGCCGCCATCTTCCTCGATCTCCTGTTAGTTTGTCATTTAATGGACATTTGGATTATTTCCACTTTTTGACTATTATGAATAATGCTGCTATGAACATTTATTTATATATTTTTATGTGGACAGACGTTTTCATTTCTTTTGAGTACCTAGGAGTGGAGTTACCAGATCATACGTTAACTCTTACGTTTAACTTTTAGCAGAACTGTCAAACTGTTTTTTTTTTTCAGAGTAACCATAGCATTTTACATTACCATGAGAAATATGTGATAGTTGTAATTTTTCTACATGCTCACCAATATGTGTTATTGTCTGTTGTTAGTGGGTGTGACATGGTATCTCACTGTAGTTTTAGTTGTATTTCCTTAGTGACTAGTGTTGAACATCTTTTTATGTGCATATTGGCCAATTGTATATCTTCTTTAGGGAAATGACTCTTCAAATTATTGCCCCAGTTTTAAATCAAGTTTTTATTTTTTCATTGTTGAGTTCTAAGGGTTCTTTACATATGCTAAATGTAAATTCTTTATCAGATACATTATTTTCAAGTGTTTTTTCTTATTCTCTGGGTTGTCTTCTTTCACTTTTTGTTGGTATTATTTGCAGTGAAAATTTTTGAATTTGATGTAATCCAACTTAAACATTTTTTTTGTAACTTCCCTTGATATTCTTTTGATGTCATTAGAGTCTGTAGTAATATTCTCTCAATTCTGATACTGTTCAGATCCTGATACTATTGATCCAAAAAGTCAAGTTTTACTTTCATTGAACTGTTTCTATTTTTTATTTTTTGTTATTGCACTATTTTCTTTAGTTTTCTTATGTTGAGTTTTATTACTCTTCTTTTGCATATAGTTTAAAAAATTGTAATTCCACTGTAGTTAACATACTGTGTTATATTAGTTTCAAGAGTACAATATAGAGATTCAACAATTCTATACATTATTCAGTGCTCATCATGATAAGCATACTTGTAATCTCCTTTACCTATTTAACCCATTCCTCCATCCACTTCCCCTCTGGTAACCACCAGTTTGTTCAATATAGTTACAAGTCTGTTTTATGGTTTGTCTCTTTTTTTCTTTGTTCATTTGTTTCTTAAGTACTATACATGAGTGAAATCATATCATATTTGTTTTTCTCTGACTAACGTATTTCACTTAGCATTATACTCTCTAGCTCCATCCATGTTGTTGCAAATGGCAAGATTTCATTCTTTTTTAATAGCTGAATAATATTCCTGTGTGTGTGTGTGTGTGTGTGTGTGTGTCTGTGTGTCTGTGTGTTTGTGCATGTGTATACACACACATCACATTTTCTTTATCCGTTCATCCAGCAATGGACACTTGGGCTGCTTCTATAATTTGGCTATTGTAAACAATGCTGCAATTAATGTAGAGGTGTATATGTTCTTACAAATTAGTGTTTTCATATTCTTTGTGTAAATACTCAGTAGTGTGATGACTGGATCATGGGGTAGTTCTGTTTTTAATTTTTTCGGGAAACTCCACACTATCTTCTTCATTGGCTGCACCAGTTCTCACTCACACCAAGAGTGCACAAGGATTCTTTTTTTTTCCATGTCCTTGCCAACACTTGTTGTTTCTTCTGTTTTTGATATTAGCCATTCTGACACGTGTGAGACAATATCTCGTAGTTTTGATTTTCATTTTCCTGATGAGTGATGTTAAGCATCTTTTCATGTGTCTGTTAGCCATGTGGATGTCTTCTTTGGAGAAATGTCTGTTCATCTCTCCTCATTTTTAAATTGGATTATTTGTTTTTTGAGTGTTGAATTGTATAATTTATTTACATATTTTGGTTTTAACCCTTCATTGAACATGTAATTTGCGAATATCTTCTCCCATTCATTTGGTTGTCTTAGTACTGTTGTTTCCTTTGCTGTGCAGAAACTTTTTATTTTGATCTAGTCCCAATAGTTTATTTTTGCTTTTGTTTCTTTTGCCTCAGGAAACCTATCTAGAAAAATGTTGCTATGGCTGATGTCAGAGAGATTACTGCCTCTGCTTTCTTCTAGGATTTTTATGATTTCAGGTCTCACATTGCGATCCTTAATCCATTTTGAGTTCATTTTTGTGTATGGCATAAGAAAATCATCCAGTTTCATTCTTTTGCATGCAGCTGTCCAGTTTTCCTAACACCGTTGAAGAGACTTTTACCCATTAAATATTCTTGCCTTCTTTGTCAAAGACTAATTGAACATATAATTGTGGCTTTATTTCTGGGATCTTTGTTTTGTTCTATTGATCTCTGTGTCTGTTTTTGTGCCAGTACAATACTGCTTTGATTACTACAGCTTTGTAATATAACTTGATGTTGAGAATTGTGATGCCTCCAGCTTTTCTTTTATAAGATTGTTTTGGCTATCTGGGGTCTTTTATGGTTTCATACAAATGCTAGTATTGTTTATTCTAGTTCTGTGAAAAATGCTGTTGGTATTTTGATAGGGATTGCTTTAAATCTGTAGATTGGGCAGTAGGGACATTTTAACAGTATTTGTTTTTCCAATCCATGAGCATGGAATATACGTCCATTTGTTTGCATTGTCTTCAGTGTCTTTCATCAGTGTTTTATAGTTTGCAGAATACAGATCTTTCACCTCTTTGGTTTAGTTTATAGATGTTTTATTATTTTTGGTGTAATTGCAAATGGGATTGTTTTCTTAATTTTTCTTTCTGCTACTTCATTATTAGTATATAGAAATGCAATGGATTTTGTATATTGATTTTATATCTTGTGAACTTACTGGATTTTATCAGTTCTAGTCATTTTTGGTAGAGTATTCATGGTTTTCTATATATAGTATCATGCCGTCTATAAATAGTGACAGTTTTACTTCTTCTTTACCTATTTGGATGCCTTTTATTTCTTTTTTTGTCTGTGTGCTGTGGCTAAAACTTCCAGTACTGTACCAAATAGAAGTGGTGAGAGCAAAAGCATCTATTGCTTTTTCAGCTCTATTGACATGATCATAATTTATCCTTTCTCTTATTGATGTGATATGTCACGTTGATTGTCTGGGAAACTATCTCTCCTCTTTTCTGAATGATAGTCTTGCTGGATAGACTATTCTTTACTGCAGGATTTTTTTTCCCCAAGCACTTTGAATATATCAGTCATGCCACTCTCTTCTTGTCTGCAAAGTTTGTGTTGAAAAACCTTCTGACAGCCTTATGGAGTCCCTTGAATGTAACTGTTTTCTTCTCTCTTGCTGCTTTTAAAACTCTTTCTTTATCACTTCTCTTTTGTCATTTTAATTACTATGTGTCTTGTTTGGACCTCCTTAGGTTGATTTTATTGAGGGCTCTTTGTGCCTCCTGGATCTGGATTTCTGTTTCCTTGCCCACATTTGGGAAGTTTTAAGTATTATTTCTTCATGTAAATTGTCTACTCCTTTTTCTCTGTCTTCTCCTTTTGGGATCCCCATAATGTGAATATTATTAGGTTTGATGGTGTCACTGATTTCCCTTAATCTATTTTTATTTGTTTTTATTTGTTTTTCTCTCACTTGCTTAGCTTGATTGCTTTCCATTACTCTATCCTCCAGGTTATTTATCCATTCTTCTGCTTCCTCTAGTCTGATATTTATTCCGTCTAGTGTGTTTTTAATTTCAGTTGTTAAAATCTTCATCTCTGATTGGTTCTTTTTTTTTGTTTTTGATCTCTTGAAGAGTCTCACTGAGCTCCTCCCCTTTTTTTCTCTAGTCCCATCTGTATCTTTATAACTTTTACTTTAGATTCTTTATCAGGCATGTCCTATTCGTTTTGTTTAGCTCTCTTGCTGTAATTATGTCCTGTTCCTTCCTTCATTTGGGATATGTACCTCTGTCTCCACATTTTGTTTAACTCTTTGTGACTCTTTCTATATATTAGGAAAAACTATGTTCCTGCACTTGCAAATAGTGGCCTCATGAAGAAGAGATCCTGTAGTGCCCGGAAGTGCAATGACCCCTGTTCACTAGAACCTCGTGCTTCAGGGGTGCCTCCTATGTGTGTTGTGTATGCCCTAGTATTTTGGCCAAGTCATTTTTTCCTTCATTTCAATCATTTATGATGCCTCTCTATACCTGTTGTGGGCATGGTTTGGTCCCTGTGCTGTAAATTACCAGTCTGGGGCCACCTTGGGCTTGACTTGGGTCAGACCAGCTGTTTACCAGGAATGCAGTCACATGGAACTAAAGTGTACTCTACCTGTGTTGTCCCCTGAGGAGCTTCTGTTGGTGTGTGGGGCCTGCAGTCAACCAGTTGTTTGCTTCCAGCACACTGGAAGGCTGCATTGTGACTGGTATGTGTGGTTATCTTTCCCTCTTCCCTGGGCAGGGGTCACTTTGTAGTGGTGCTGGTCCCTGTCAGGGCTGTTATCACCTTATCATGCTTGTGAAACTGCTTTGGATGGGCTCCGGCCAATGGCCTATTAGAGGGGGCAGGTCCATAGGAGAATGTAGGGGCGGGGTATACTGGTAACAAGTTAAGTAGTGAGTATTGGCACTGTGCTAGTTCCTCTAGAGATCTGCATGTCTAGGCTGGGGGGCAGGGCAGGGAGATAGCACCTGCCAGCTTCTTTGTTTGTGGGAAGTCTCCTAATAATCCTTTCCCCTCTAGTACATGCTATGACATTAGTAAACAAATCTCCCTCCTGTATACCACAGGCATTTTCAAACTGCTGCTTCTGTGCTGTATCTCCACAGGGCTGTTTGTTGTTCTGTCTCTTTGCATGTGGGGATTCCCTTTCCGCTTGCCCTCTGGCTTGCCAGAGCTGAGCTGCTGATTTTTAAAGGTCCAGGTTTTAAGCCTTTGCTGCTTGCAGGAACTCATGAAATTATGCCTTTCTTGTTTTCATGCAGATTTCCTGTGCCTGGGGTGCTTGGTGTGGAGCTCTGGTCTTCTCTTTTCACACTTGTGGTGTCCCTCCCTCCAGGAGATAGTCCCAAGGGTCCATTTAGTTCCTCACCACATCTATGCCCTTCCTACCCTCTTTGATGTGGCCTCTTTTGTATATTTGGCTGTGGAGAGTCTGTTCTCCCAGTCTTCAGGTCATTTTGTGGGTTATTTGAACTGATGTACATGTTATCTGTTGGTATTTGCGGGATGAGGTGAGCTTTAGGGTCTTCGTACTCTTCTGTCTTCCCTTGAAGTTTCTCTTGAAGTGCTTTGTGAAGCGTAAAATTATTTGGCACATAAAGTTTTCCTAATGAATTTACCTCTTTATGTTTTTGAAGGAAACTTCTTACTCCTAGGTGTATTCTTTTCTCTGGTCTCAATTTTGCCCAATATTATAGAATCACTCCAGCTTTCTATTGATTATTTGTTAGTATAGTAGGGTTTCTTTCATCATTGCTTTTAACTATTAGTGTCTTTATATTTGAAGTGCATTTCCTGTAAGAAGTGCATAATTTGGGTTTGTTTTGGTATGCAGTCTGACAAAATTTGCCTTTTAATTGGAGTGTTTAGAACATTTAAATGTTTTGTTATTGATGATAAAATTTAAATCTGCCATCTTCTTGTCTCACCTATTTCTTCTTTTTTTTCCTCCTTTTTTCTGTTTTCTTTTGTAATAGATAAACTGTATGATTCATACAGATCTGTATGATTCTGTATGTATAATATGTCCTTTATTGACATATTAGCTGAGATTCTTTGCTTTGTTATTTTAATGGTTGCTTTAGGATTTATGACATACATATTTAATCGCAGTCTACCTTCAAGTGATATCATACTACTTCATGTATAACGTAGGAACCTTACAATAGTATATTTTCATTTTTGACTCCCAGCCTTTGTGATATTTTTTGGTCATACCTTTTACTTTTAAGTGTGTTATGAATCCTGTGCTACATTGGTAATTATTGTTTTTATTTAGGCAGTCAGTTATTCTCCATATAGATGAATAAGATTGCATATATCTATCTATCTATCTATCTATATATGGCTATATATGTGTGTGTGTGTGTATATATATATATATATATATATATATATATATATGGCTATTGTTTCTCTGTTATTTTTCATTCATTTGTATAGATTGCTATTTCCATCTGGTATCATTTACCAGTGTTTCTGCCTGAAGGGTTTTCTTTAACATTTCTTCTGGTACAGTTTTGTTGGTGATACATTCTTTCAGCTGTTGTATGTCTGAAAAAGTCTTTATTTGCTTTTTTTTTTTTTGAAATTAAGTAGGTTTTACTTTTTAGAACAGTTTTAGGTTCACAGGAAAGTTGAGAGGAAGGTACCGTATTTCTCATATACCTCCTGCCCCAAACATGCAAACTTCTTCCCCATTATTAATATTCCCCACTAGAGTCGTACATGTCCTACAACTACTGAACCTGTATTGCCACATCCTTATCATCCAGAGTCCTTAGTTTACATTAGTGTTCACTATTGATGTTGCACGTTCTGTCGGTTTAGGCAAATGTGTAACGACATGTATCCACCATTTGCAGTATCACACAGAGTAGATTCACTGCCCTAGAAATTCTCTGTGTGTCCTGCCTATTTACCCCACTCTTCTGCAACCCCTGGTAACTACCGATCGTTTTGCTGTCTCCATAGTTTTACCTTTTCCAAAATGTCGTATTGTTGGAATCGTACAGTATGTAGGCTTTTCAGATTGGCTCCTTTCATGTAGTAAAATGCATTTCAGACCCTGCATGCATTTTCATTGCTTCATAGCTCATTTCTTCATAGCACTAAATAATACTCCATTGTCTGGACATACCAGAGTTTATTTATCCTTTTACCTACTGAAGGACATGATGTTTGCTTTCAGGTTTTGAATCAAACTCTTATAAATATATGTTTGTAATTTTTTTAACTTTATTTTGAGAGAGAGTGAGAGAGAGTGAGCATGTGTGCAGGGGAGGGGCAGAGAGAGGGAGAGACAGAATCCCAGGAAGGCTCTGCATTGTCAGCGAGGAGCCCAACGTGGGGCTTGAACCCAGGAATGGTGAGATCATGACCTGAACTGAGATCAAGAGTTGGGCGCTTAACTGACTGAGCCACCCAGGCACCCCACGTGTGCAAGTTTTTATATAGGTGTAATATTTTACCTCCTTTAGGTGTGATTGTCCTTCATATTCAGAGGCCATGCCCAATATAGAAAATGCTGCAACTTATACCTTAATTCACCTTTTCTGGTCCTAGCCTCCTGCTACCTTGCTGCTGAGGCCCAATTTCTTGATTATTCTATTTCTTATCCATTGCTGACATTTATTAAA